>NC_089746.1:58684011-58701511 GCF_040412425.1 Macrobrachium rosenbergii | reverse complement strand
GGTCCGGTGGTGGCCTGGCGTGTATTGTTGCCAGACGCACGATTATGGCTAACTTTAACCTTAAATAAAAAAAAAAACAGCTGAGGCTAGAAGGCTGCAATTTGGTATGTTTGATGATTGGAGGATGGATGATCAACATACCAATTTGCATCCCTCTAGCCTAAGTAGTTTTTAAGATCTGAGGGCGGATAGAAAAAGTGCGGACAGACAGACAAAGCTAGCACAATAGTTTTCCTTTCAGAAAGCTAGAAAAAGAATTATTTATCAACCCTTCTCATGCCAAGAATGAACACAAAATCATACTTGAAAATAGCTGACATGCAACAAATTCAGGATGGAGAAATAAAAGAAAAGGGAAATACTGAACATTAAAAGACAATTTGTGTCATCTAACGCTGATCTTAAAATAGCATTAACCTTTGGAAGTTGAACTCTTGAAAGGACTGCCGTTTCAAGCTTCTGTTAGAAAGAATTTGCATAGGAGATAACTATGTGGATTATTCTGTCGAATTTCTTAAGCAAATAACCAATAAATGACTTGCCGGTAATTCAGTTTTTTATGAAATTATATATAGTTTAATGATTTCCATGAGGGATTATTTATAGGTATAGATCATGTAGATAAATACATAGATATATATAGATAGATCGATAGATGTACAAAAGTAAACATGCAAATATTTTCATATATTTATGCTTAACTTCTAAAATATAATAGTGAAATGATTACGTCACGTAAATAAAATTCCTGATGGAAAAAAAATGCAAATCCAAACCTCTCGAGTAATTTCCCCAATTCCCTAACTCCTGACCACTAAAGAAATTAAGAATTTCTTGGATATGTAGATATTTCACTCCTTAGCCAAACACAATTTTCACTTGGGGGGGTGAGTCGGCTTGGAAATAGAGAAGAAGAGAGGAAACATTAAAATGGAAGAGGAGAGACTGAAGAGATGGTTTACTGTTACCAACATATTTATTTATCCATTTATTGAGTGCTTTTGTTAGGTCTTTTTTAGTTTCACTTTTTGATTCAGTTAAAACATTACCCATCCATGACTGCATTTTTATTTTTTGTTTACTCAGTTCAGTTAGGGACCAAAGACTAAGAACATGCATCCTTAAGTTTATGATCATTTACTCTTAATAAGTTGCTTATAATTGGCACTTGACATATTACAAAAAACACAAAACTTGTCCTTCATGATCTATTCGTGGACAAAACTTATTATTGCTTAAAAAAAGATAGAAGAGCGTCAAGTAAAAAAAATCAGCAAATAATTGTAAAAAAGGAGAAAAGGGTTTTTAAGTATATAGGGAACGAAGTTTCAAAAAGAGCAGTAAGAGACTTGAAGATAAAAATGAAAAGGTCATTCATACCTAAAATATTCCATGTACGATATTGCCGACAAATAATGAGAAAATTCATTCTCATACTTAAATACAAAAAAAAGACCCACATATTCGTGTCCACTAAAATAATGGCAATCTTCCAAAGTAAAGGGATATGTGTAATTCTCCTTAAAACATAAGAATGAGAGAGAGAGAGAGAGAGATAGAGAGAGAGAGAGAGAGAGAGAGAGAGAGATGCTCCCATGGTAGCTGCGTATCACGCCATGAAATTTAATTAATAAACGACTATTTCGAAACAGTTCGCCCGCAATGATGTTTACTTCAGACGTTGGCGTTCGCCGAAGTTAATCTGTTTAATGTAAGCGATTCTGTCCCATTAAATCGCCGGCCACTAATCCCGAACAGATATGGACATTTTATCAAGCGGATGACATTCATTGAATTAATCTCCTCCGCTGCAATGGCGTGGGTGCTCATATCCGTTACATTTCCAATGCATTTCCAAGAGGAGATTATCTCGAGCTGAAACGTCCAAAGTTATGACGACTGATGGAGCGCATTCCCAGTCGTCCTTTGTCATTTGCCGGATAAAGCTATTTGTGACTTTGCTCCATTTTTATTGTAATTTGCCACAAGAGATATTTCCGTTCAGATACGAGTTTCTCGTTTTCTAAGGATTAGCATAATTAACTGAAGGGTATCTTATTCGTTTTATTTCTTAAGAAAAGGGAATAAAGCGCAGAGTTACTCTTTATGAGCATGTTTATTTATTCAGTTTAATTAGAAGTTTCATCAGGGCGGTTTTAATTCCAAATTTGGTTCCTTCAATTAATACAGTACACATTTTTTAATGTATTCATTGTTCAGCGACCAAATATGAAAAGGAAATCGTAAGACAATAATGAATTCTTATTATCAGGTTATATTTAGCAATTAACAAAATAAAACGAAAACACAAACACAATTTCTCCATTATCTGATATCCATGCACCAAACTTATTGTTGCTTAAGGGAAAAGGAAGAATTTGAATTAAAAAAAAAAGACAAATATACAAAGAACGAACGAGGTCTTGGATAAGAGCAGTACGGGGCAAGAAGCTGAAAATGAGATCGATATAAATCCTGTATGGATTTGATGTGGGATTTCCAAAAAATAGAAAATGGATTTGCATTCCTTTAAACAACAAAAACCCGCACATTCCTGTGTACCAAAATAATTGTAATTTCCATCAACATATAGGTGGATGTGTGTCTTCCTTAAAACATATGAGAGAGAGAGAAGAGAGAGAGTGAGTGAATTGCTCTCTTGTTAATCTTGGGTCACGCCATGCAATTTGATGACAAACGACTGATTAGCAACAGTTCATCCTTCTTGTTCTTTACTTCAGATTTAGGTAAAGAGAAACAGAGAGAGAGAGTGAGATGGAGAGAGGATTATGTTGAAAGTCACAGTAAAACATAGCGCAACTGGTATACGACTTTGGCGTTCTCCGAAGTTAATCTGTTTAATGTGTGCGATCTGTCGCATTAAACCGCCGGCCACTAACCCCGAACAGATGTGGAAATTTTACCAAGCGGATGACACTCACTGAATTAATCTCTTCCGCTGCAATGGAACTGATGCTCATTTCCGTTACATTTTCAATGCATTTCCAAGAGGAGATTATCTCGAGCTGAAATGTCCAAAGTTTTGACGATTGATGGAGCGCATTCCCAGTCGTCCTCTGTCATTTGCCGGATGAAAACTACTGTTTCTCTTTTTCGCCCTCAGATCATAAAAACTAAAGAGGCTAGAGGGCTTGAGCAAGAAGGCCTGCGCAGGTACAAAGCCAGCTTAATAAATCAAAACTAACTATATATATATATATATATATATATATATATATATATATATATATATATATATATATATATATATATATGCGTGTGTGTGTGTGTGTGTATAACTAAATCACGAAAATATGGAACGTGATGAATATATAAATAAAGACAAAATTCACGAAGGAAAGAGAAACACTGGAATGCTGCAAGGCCTTTCGATTATCGTTCTTTACTTAGTCAAAAGGCCTCACAGAACTCCATGTGTTTCTCTTTCCTTCGTGGGTTTTGTCTTTATATATATATATATATATATATATATATATATATATATATATATATATATATATATATATATATATATATATATATATATATATGTGTGTGTGTGTGTGTGTGTGTGTGTGTGCACCCGAGCGTACTGTATATGCAAATCTATTTATATATGTGTGTGTGTTTATGTATGGATATCTATATATATACATATATTTGTTTGTGGGTGTGGGTGTATGCATCTGTGTGCAATTGCCTTCATAGACAACATTCGCGAATAACATACATTTATTTACCTCATCTTTTATGTGAAATGATTTGCACGTCCTATAACTGGCCGTATATTCATGCACACGCCATCCACATTCATGGGTTTCCAAGTGACCAGTTAATAAATGCAAGTTTCAGATTCGTTCATTAGACCTATTTTTATATGCTGATTGACTATGGCTCTGCTAACAAGCGAAAAACTCTTTCATGTGATGCAAATATGTATGCCAGTTTTCATCACCATAAAAGGATTTTAATGATGTGGTCTTATAAAGAACTTCGTTCATGGATTTTAAGAAAACGATAACGTTTTTATAGTTACTGAAGGAGGCCAAATTATAGTAATTAATTTGTGTAGTACCCCTTTATATAATTTTAAATCATGAGATCCGTTTTTGGATTTTGACTGCAGAAAAATTTCACTGGTATTCGTCATGACAGACTACTCTTTAATCTATAAATCCGTAAAATAAAAAAGATGAAAATTAGAAAAAATTAAATATATATATATATATATATATATATATATATATACATATATATATATATATATATATATATATATATATATATATATATATATATAATTTATAAATTTGTATGCTACCACTCTATCATATGCATTTAAATATTTGCTCATATCAGTCCTCTTGAAGATGTTTTAGGAAACTAAGGGATAAAGCAACCAGAAATTATCCAGTGTTTCATTTTCACTGTGGTACATCTACATGTATGCAGATATTAAAATGTGCTTTCTTTTGTCTATTCCTTTTTTTTTCATGGACGTAATAATATATGTTTTCTTTTATTAAATTTTTCATAGATCTCAAAATATTATGGAAGGATTTTATCAATTTTTATACAGATCTAGATCATTCTTTCAGCCTAGGCGGAGATATACTTTATACTCTCTAGGTGGTATTTCTTTCCATTTTGTAATTCAAATGACACTTTATATCCTTAAATTAAAATTAATGTTGTATCTTTTATTTAACATTTCTTTCTCTCACGCCTATATCTATTCGTCATCAGGTTTGCTTTCTCAAAATTTAGATATTTTTACTAACTTGGCTTTTTATCCTGAAACTTTTTTAAGTCCTTATTTATGTGGGTCTTCTCATTTCTGTATTGTTTTTATATTATTTTGAATTTACCGTTTGATAAGACATTTATTTATTTATCCTGACTCTTCTTGTGGCATTTAATAACTTCTATGTAGAGCTACCCTCTGATATTTTTCTGGTTTTCCCTTCTTATATGAGCCCTCTTACATTTCAATTAACTAAAAAAACATATAATTAAATCTAAATCTTCAATTACCCTTTCTAACAGTTTCACCCTTTCACTTACTATTTAAGGTTTCCTAGATCAAACCCCTCTAACATTTTTTCCATATGGGATATCATTTCATATCACCAAGCTAACTCCCAATAATTTTCCTCTTTCATTTTCTCCACCAAGTATATCTTGGCTTCTAAATTCTCAACCAATTGCTAGCACTTTTATCCATAATTTCATATTAATTTTCAGGCTATGTTGATACCCTTCACCTGATATTAGATTATTTTTAGTTTCTTTTTTCTTATTCTAGTGTCTCTCACCTCCCTAAATCCTTAACCAATTTCTAACATTTTTAACTTTATTATTTGATCCTTTTTATCAAGTGTCATACATCTCTTATCGTATCCCTCTGCAAACACCATATGATTTTGCTTTTCCACTGTCTCTTCCGAGTGTCTTTCACTTCCACAAATCATCAACCATCTTCAGATATTTAACCATATTTCCACATCTTTTTTCCAGTCCAGTAGATCTAATATCATATTCCATAGCAAACAAGGTACTGTTTTCCATTTGCTTTTTCTCCTACGAGTGTCCTTCAGTTCCCTAGATCCTCAACCACCCTCTTCCATTTTTGGCACCGTTACGAAACCTTTTCAGAGCCTCCTAGATCTCATTTCATAGCCCCGTGCAAACATCGCATCATTTTCCGTTTCCATCATCTCCCGCGAGTGTCTTTCGTTTTCTTCCTCTTCTCGTGAAAATATTACCCGACCGCGGCTCTTTTATTCGGGGCCACGAGCTTTGAAGTCCTGAATTTAAATGTTGCTTTTAACCTGAAGGGTATAAACGTATCTCATGGCGCACTCGCCGGTTAAAATACTGGGGGCTGGGATTTTGGAATTTAAATGGAGGGACCTTCCATTCCCAGAATATCTTATCCTCTTGGGTCTGATTTCAAATGAATCGACTTTAACAGAATTCTGTCGTTTCCATTGGCGATTTCTTTCAAATGGTTATTGAGGAGAAATAGTGATAACTGCATATGTGTAGTGTTACGTGATGATATTATAACACCACACACACACACACACATATCGGTAACTTTCCATAGCAGTCAGGTCCAAGCAGCAATGACTCCCATTAAAGTGTAAAAATCATTTAAATTTAAGTAATGAGTTATTAATCACTTTTCAGATGGCACTTAACCAGTAAGAGCTCCGCCAGCGATGTCCTCAAGTGATTCATATTCACAAACTAATTCATCAATATTTGCATGTATAAGAGATAAACAGACATGAAAGGAGAAAGATATATATATATATATATATATATATATATATATATATATATAGAGAGAGAGAGAGAGAGAGAGAGAGAGAGAGAGAGAGACTTATGCATGCTCGTTAAGCTGACCAGTAGTTTTTATCCAGATTTTTGTCATCTCTATTCTATTGTAACTTTAAATTACACAATTCTTTATTCTGTTTACCGGAGAATGTTGAATGTAAAGCACTAAACCGGAAAAGTGAAATATGAACGGTAAATGAAAAAAAAAACTCCATTTTTAAGTCTGCATTAAATGGGAAAGACAGATGAAAATGGTGCCATGAATTTCATTACAAAGACTCAAAAGCAGAACGCATGAAGGATTAGAAAGCACCTAATAATAATAATAATAATAATAATAATAATAATAATAATAATAATAATAATAATTTCATTCTTTCTTTCTTGAGAAACTACTTCAATCGGCTGGTGGACTTCCTTAATCTTAATTAGATGAAGATATCGCAAAAGCATCTAAGCCATTTGTTTCACCACCTTTAATAAGTAAGTTTCACTTCTCAGTAAAGCAGCTGTTCTTTGACTTAAAAGGGATAACGAACTAGGTATATAATTTCATTTAATCCTACATTTTCTCACTAGTGATAAAACGTTAGATAGCTTTCAAGTCATTTCTTATTGCAACCCGGGCCACTGCACGAAAATTGTTCTAGAAGAAAGAGACCAAAAAATATCAGTCCCGCTATAAAACTATGTGTATGTGCATATATATATATATATATATATATATATATATATATATATATATATATATATATATATATATGTATATATATATATATATATATGTACATACTTTTGCATGTATGTATATGTATATATATATATATATATATATATATATATATATATATATATATATATATATATATATATATATATATATATATATATATATATATATATATATATATATATATATATATTATATATATATATATATATATATATATATATATATAAATATATATATATATATGTGTGTGTATACAGTTTATACATATATATGTAAATATACAAATACCCTTTAATATCGAGCCTTTTTTTCACTTAATGAATAACTTATACCTAAAGGGAAATATGTGTAAGTACTCCTGTCCTGGCAAGGATTCGAATATAAGTCAAAAGACATAGGTTCAAATCCAGTCTTGGGCGCTTATCGTGTACAATCTCCTTGAGTATAAGCTGTTCTTTATTAAAGTAAATTCGATATTAAGTGGTACTAGTTGCTTAATAATTGTTTAAAAGTAGTTACATGTGACTTAGGATTAAATTTCCTTGTTGATACATTACATTCGATATATATATATATATATATATATATATATATTATATATATATATATATATATATATATATATATATATATATATATATATATATATATATATATATATATATATATATATAAAATGCATATATATATACACATATATATATATATATATATATATATATATATATATATATATATATATATATATATATATATATATATATATATGAGACGATAGGAATGTCATTAAGATAATGAATTATTTGATTTAAAACACATAAACAGTGCAGGCTTAGAATACCTTTAAAATATGGAAGCTTCTAAACTGAACACACCATAACCCGCTTTCGTTTGAGCTCTTCAAACACGTGGCAATGCAAAGGGTTCGGATTCTTTAACATAATCTCCTCCCATTCACAGATATGATCCCCTGTGGCTACCTCTTCAGAAGGTCTTCAGCCTTGATGACGTCTCTTTATCTTAATGAGTCTCGCATCCAACATCCATCTGTATATGTGTGTGTGTTTGTGTGTGTATTTGTGTGGTTTTGTGTGTGTATGTATGTGAATGTAATTGTGGATTCCTTTCATGATATTCAATATTATACAAGACACGGGAAAGAATTTACGTTCGGGGAAAATTGCTATACTCCTGAATAGGCTCTCTTTCTCTCTCTTCTCTCTCTCTCTCCCTTTCTCTCTCTCTCTCTTCGTATGTGAGATATATATATATATATATATATATATATATATATATATATATATATATATATATATATATATATATATATATATGTATGTATATATATATATATATATACATATATATATACATATATATATATATATATATATATATATATATATATATATATATATATATATATATATATATTTATATATATATATATATATATATATATATATATATATATATATATATATATATATATGCCCTCATACTTCTAAGTGGAAAAACTTTTCCTATCTAGAAAGGAAATACTCAGCAATACTGTTCCGAACTGCCTTCCTGCTCAGAGCTATGCCTGACTGACTGCCTGATACGAGGCCATAAATTTGGGTGAATCCTACCTGATTAAATTCTGTCCCGCTTCTTGAACCAAATTCCATTTCCAGAGCAGCGAGCATCATTAATAACATCCACGATGATGTAATTACCGATTTGCGTTGCAGACCTCAACCGGAATGATAATTGAATATAAGGGAAATATGTCTTCTTGATTACAATTGTATTCTCTATTATATTTCTTTCTCATCTTCCTACTTTCACGTTCATGTCATGATTATGTCTCAGAGGAAAGATTCCTTTGTGATGTGTGATGAAGCTGTTTTCAGAATTTCTAATTCAGCTAATCTTTTGATATCCATTTTTTAAATGTTCGCGTAATTTCTTGAACACAATTAATGCTTAAATGGGATAACCAGTTACAAAAGGCGACAAGTAATTTCATTTACCTTTTACTTTAATTACATGAACATTTTTTCAGTGAGTAATTACACTTGGAAAGTGACTGCCTCATCTTTTAATTACATGAACATTTTTCCAGTGAGTAATTACACTTGGAAATGACTGCTCATCCAAAACAAACATCTTACAGAGGTTTATTCAAGTCTTTGGCTTTCTGAACTATGTTTTTATTTTTGATTGGATATTTTCGTAAGCTTGTTAATTTGTTTCCGTTTGTTTCACGTACATGAGATAAAGTTCTAAGTATCCTTAAATCTACAAGTAGTCAAGGAGAACCAGATTCAATCATTGAACAGCATCAGTTCATAAATACTCTCTCATCTGAATGATTTAGTAGCATATTCAAGTTGCTTGAACGATTTGTTAAATAACAAACCAACTGACATACACATACATACGTATATACATATATATATATATATATATATATATATATATATATATATATATATATATATATATATATATATATATGTATATATATGTATGTGTTTGTGTGTGTATGTTTGTGTTTATGTGTTTTATGTGTTTACGGCTGATCGTCTCTTCAGTGAACATCATCAATATCATTTACCCTGAAACCAACTGTGATTAATCTAACTGAAGCCTTGAATGAAAAGCTTTAATCACCGTACCTGCTTATGTCCAAGTCATCACATTTCCGGGTAAATTAGAAAAAAAAATCCCCAAGCGACGGAAATAAAAGAGTCAAGGATTGCTTGACATGATCAGGGGAAGTTAACTGGCTTCAATTAATGGAATTAAGTTTTTTCTGTCTAGATTTTCCTCTGATTTTTCTTACCAAGCAATTAGGGATTTTTTTTATGTAGAATAGGCATTCTAACTCTTGACCTTAATGAGAGTATGATAAAGAGGGACTGTATAATGGGGAATTATTTGGTGGTTTTAAATTTCGTGACACATTACACATTTAATCTATGAACAAGCTGGGGTGAGGAGATACGAATAAGCGATTATTATTATTATTATTATTATTATTATTATTATTATTATTATTATTATTATTATTATTATTATTATTATTATTATCAGTAATGGTGGTAGAGGTAGTAGTAGTGGTAGTAATAGTAGTAGTAGTGGTAGTAGTGATAAACTGATTTACCTTAGAATATTGCCCGAAAATTTTTTAATAATTTGAGATACTATTTACTTTCAGTAGCTTAGTTTATCACAAGGAAAACATTTGCCACTTGCGTTACGTCCAAGCTAAATAATCATTAACTAGTTCCGTTATTGGGAAGATTTCCTTAGGTAATAAAAATGAAACATCGATTGTGTTAGGCTAAATGGTAGGTGAATAATATTTACTTGAAATTAGAGTAAGAAGATAAGCAACGAAATAAATCTATGCTCGATAACTAACGTGTTATTCATGCATAATGTCCCTAAGCTTTTATTCAGTATTCTTCTAGGCTTGTATATATTTTTCTCCTCAAGAGTTAAGAAATACTTTTAATTTTAGATGGTACAGCATATTTCGAAAGCGTACTTTATCGTCATATTTGGGACCTAGAGGCAGTTCCGATTACTTAAGATGGAAATAAATTCCTGTAATGTGTTTATACCCAAAGCAAAGACGTCTCCGCTATTATCTTAATATCAGACTTTTCACGAATAAAGTGAGAGGGCTCTGTGTGTGTGTGTGAGAGAGAGAGACAGACAGACAGACAGACAGACAGACAGACAGACAGACAGACAGACAGACAGACAGACAGAGAGAGGGACTTTGATGATTAAATAATTCAGTAAAATATGTGGAAACTTTTAACTAGTAATCACCTCTTTACTTTCTCACACTTAATTGAATTTTGTTCGTCATTATTATTATTTCTGTTAGACGGATGATAGAACAAGTACCTTCAGGTATTCTATTTTTATTTTATTTACAACTTTCCTATCTCAGTCCTTTTCTAGTTGTACTATTATCTATCTCATATATATATATATATATATATATATATATATATATATATATATATATATATATATATATATATATATATAATATATAACATATATATATAATATATATATACATATATATGTATATATATATTATATTGTCAGACAAAATAGTGCGTTTAAATAGCCCAGACTTGCAGAGAGCAAGATTAAAAATGAGTAACAAAAAGAGCGAGCTTTCAAAAGTTAAATTGAAAATGGTCAATTTTATAGAAAGTTTTTATATGGATCAATTCGATTTTTCAATAAAAATCTATACCGAAAGCTCATTTACTCTTTACCAAATATAAATAATTCAAACTTTTTTAATGAATCAAACTTTGAAATTGACATTTTTGTTTTCTGATCAACAGTTTCCCTATTAACTGTCCTTTGTTTAAACAGAAACTTTTACACAAACATTTTTCATCGATAACAGAATCACGGTATTGCTTTACTATTAAGAGAAAAAAATATTTCAGGTAATGGAAAAAAGAATTCAGAATGAAAAAGTTATTCCAGTTAATCTAATTATTTTTCCTTTTATTTCCAATGTAAAACTTTTCCTTTTTCATATTAATTAGTTACGTTTTCTAGAAAAAACAGACTTTAATAAACATCCACAGTTTTGCGATCGGTTCTATCCTATTCGCGTCCATTGCTTCAACTGAAACTTTAATAAGGACTCCTCCAGACAGTTTTTAACTGATATGAAAACTGCGATATCGCCACAATTGCTAAAGGAAAATTAACACAAGAGAAAAAAAAACGATTAGCGGAGCACTCAAATCCTGCCGAGTAGGTTGATTGGTTTAATTTACTGTCTTGTTAGTTTTCTGTAAAAGAAAACTATTGAGATGGCTATTTGTCTGTCCGGACGTCAGCACTTTTTCTGTCCGCCCTGTAGCCTCAGTAGTTTTTATTTTATTTAAGGTTAAAGTTAGCCATAATCGTCCTTCTGGCAACGATATAGGATAGGCCACCACCGGGCCGTGGTTAAAGTTTCATGGGCCACGGCTCATACAGCCTTATACCGAGACCACCGAAAGATAGATCTATTTTCGGTGGCCTTGATTATACGCTGCAGTGGCTGTGCAGAAAACTCGATTGTAACGAAGAAACTTCGGGTGCATTTTTTACTTGTTTCTTACATGTACACTGTAAGAAAGAGAGAGAGAGAGAGAATAGCACTCAAAGCAATGATAAGTTGAGGCTATTATCATTCATGCAATTCTCTGTCTCCCCCGTTTACTCTCCCTTTCTCTTTTTATCATACATAGTACCCTGACGACAAGGGTAAAATAATTCTATTACCGTCGTAATTTTTTCATACATGAAAAAAATCCTTAGAGTATTATATCACTTTTTCTCAGTAATGAAATAAAGAAAAAACTATTTACTTCTGATGTTTATTATTCACTGTATTATTGGTAGTAAAAGTAGTCTTAGAACCAAAAACTCAGTTTATAACATGTACAGCAATCTTAATATCCTGTCATGCGAATCTCTAGGTTTTAATCAACAATCACTTCATCCGGAATTTAGAGTCGTCCTGTGACGACTGACACTGAATTACAATTCGCAAATTGGAAATAAGTAAAAAATGCGCCGAAGTTTCTCTTGCGCAATCGAGTTTTATGCACAGCGTATAATGCTATGAAACTCTCATCCACGGCCCGGTGGTGGCCTGTATTATTGGCACTATAGCGGTGACAGACGCACGATCATGGCTAACTTTAACCATAAATGAAATAAAAACTACTGAGGCTAGAGATCTGCAATTTGGTATGTTTGATGATTGGAGGGTGGATGATCAACTTACCAATTTGCAGCCCTCTAGCCTCAGTACTTTTTAAGATCTGAGGGCGGAAAGAAAATATGAGGACAGAATAAAGTGCGGACGGACAGACAAAGCCGGCACAATAGTTTTCTTTTACAGAAAACTAAAAATGAAATTTAAAAAGAGGTGGATGCAGGAAAAGATGAATCTTCCTGACAAAGCCCCGCTCCATTGAGTGTCTTTTAAGCTCTGTATAATGAACCCAGAGCCTTTTCGTTCCATCACCAGACTCCTTTACAAAATGCTTCTTCCGAAAAAGTCCATAAATCCTGTCCATCCCAAACTCCAACAACATTTTTAATATCCTGTCATGTAAACCGTAGGCTTCAATCAACCCGCGTTTCATCCGTGACTTGAAATTGACCTGTTCTTGTTATTAAGCTACAACTGGAAAAAAGGGGAGTAAAAGAGAAATATTAGATAAAGGAAATCAACTTCCTGGGATGGATTGGAGTGGTCCTCTGTTTTCCCGCTGAGCGAAATGATTCAGCTTGCCTGTAGTGGCGATATTGCAGTTTTTACATCGACTGAAACATCTTTGGGAAAAATACATATAAAAGATGCAGTTGCAACATTGTCCACTGAAAACATAGTATTGATCGCAAACTTTGGATGTTTAACCATACGATAACTTGCGATAGCAAAAAATGCAATGACAATTATGATGAGTGCATTAATTCGAAATTAAAGAAGCAATAAAAAAATTGATCTGATCAACATTGTGGGAGGGATGACAATGTTTCTGCAATTACTGAGGCAATATTGCTATTCGCAGAACAAAAGAGGAATTAAGTATTTTGATTTAAAGGCATGATATATTCATAAATATGAAATATTTGTATTTTTATTGTAAAAAGCTACGATTGAATGGCCCTCCGGTCAAGTTCTCAGTTCGTCGTATTTAATGTATCTAAGTATGTTTTTATGTGAATTTCTACCTTATAAAATATTTACTATTTCAGTCTAACATTTCCAACTCCTCTCTTTTCTTCCTCCTTCCATTTTACCTAGTCGTCTTTAAGTCAGGACTACTTGGGTTTTTTTAATTTTTTGCTTGGCAAACTGAGTTCTAAATCTAGGTAATACAAATATATCGGCAAAAGTATGATTGAATAAGGTCAGAGAAGGTAAATGATAACCGGCGCTGTTTTAGGAATCGTGGTTTATCACCCGTCTGACGGATGCATAAATAGGTCAGCTATATCGAGGAACAAGAATCAGTTGAGCAAGAGAAAGCAAATAGGTGGTTCACTTGCTAAAATTTCAGCCTTTGAGATAGAATTGTTTAATGTTCGTAATCCTTTCTCTCTGTCTCTTACAGTGCCCGTATTAAAAAATGCTGGCACCCAAAGCAATGGTAAGTTAAGGTTATTATCATCCATACAACTTTCCATGTCCCCCTTTTTCTCTCCCTTTCTCTTTGTTTTACATAGTATCCTAAAGGCAAGATTAAAATAATCCTATTACCTTCTTCATTTCTTCCGTATACGCATATTATTATTATTATTATTATTATTATTATTATTATTATTATTATTATTATTATTATTAGTAGTAGTAGTAGTAGTAGTAGTAGTAGTAGCAGCATTCTGAGTACATGTTCATATTGAAGATGCCAATAATCTATTGGCAAGATTATAGAGGACACTTATCGTCTCTGCAAAAATATTTCTTGCAGAATGTCCACAAATTTTGTATTTTCCAAACTGCAAATTTGATTTGAATATTCTGTCATGTAAAATGCAGGGTTTAATCAAACCCTCACTTCATCCTGAACTTGAAATTGTCCCGTGCCTGATATTGAATCATAATTCGAAAGAAAGGGAAATAAAAGTGACTGTAATCAAGCCAATCAACCTCCTCGGATGGATTTGAGTGGTCCGCTAATCGTTTTTCCGTCGTGTGGAATATTTCCCTTCAGCAGTTGTGGCGATATTGCAGTTTTCATACCGGTTAAAAACTTTTGGACGAGTCCTTATGAAAGTTTCGGTTGAAGCAGTGGACGCGAAAAAGATACAACTGACGCAAAATTCTGGTTGTTTATTAAAATTATTTTTTTTTAATAAAAGCTAACTAATCCATATGAAAAAGGAAAATTTTGACGTTCGAAATAAACTGTAAAGTAATTAGATTAGTCATATTCACATCTGATTTTGCATTCCTTTCTCCCACATGTGGAATAGTTTTCCCTTAAAAGTAAAGCATTACTGTGATTCTGTTATCGATCGAAGATGTTTGTATAAAAGTCTTTGTTCGAACAAAAAACAGTAAACAAGGAGACGATTGGTCAAAAAGCAAAAATGTTCATTTGAAAGCATGATTCATTAAAAACAAGTTTGAATTATTTATATTTGGTAATTATTAAATGAGCCTTCGGTGTAGCTTTGCAATTAAGAAATCGAATTGATCTATATAACCACTGCTTATAGGACTGACCATTTTCAGTGTAACTTTTGAAAGCTCGCCCTTTTTCTTCCTTTTATCTTGCTTTCTCCAAATCTGGGCTATTCAGTGATATATATATATATATATATATATATATATATATATATATATATATATATATATATATATATATATATATATATATATATATAATATATATGTATTTACATATATATAAATATATGTATTTACATATATATAAATATATGTATTTACATATATACTGTATATATATATACATATATATATATATATATATATATATATATATATATATATATATATATATATATATATATATGTTTACATACATACATACATATATAGATAAAGTATAACTAAATATAAGGACAGAGAGAAGCAAAGTTATTATTAAAAATAGTTTTAAAAACCTGGGCCAGTTATCCGTCTAAAAGAAGCACTAATTGATTATAATTAAGAACAAGAGTCCAAAGAGGCAAAGAAAATAAAAAGATAACTCGTTAAAAATTTCCACCTATTTAACGAAGTCTCTCTCTCTCTCTCTCTCTCTCTCTCTCTCTCTCTCTCTCTCTCTCTCTCTCTCTCTCTCTCTCTCACACGCACTTTTTTCGCGAAAAATCTGATATTATGGTAATAGCGGAGACGCCTTTGTTTTGGTTGTAAACACAAAAGCGGAATTTTATTTCCATCTTAATTAAACGCAACTGCCCCTAGCTCCCAAATATGGAGATTAAGTACACTTTCGAAATATGCTTTATCATCTGAAATTAAAAATATTTCTTAGTCGTTGGAGAGGAAAATAATATATACAGTCCCCGAAGAACACATGAGTAAAAGTTTTGGAACACTATGCATAATAGCACGTTGGTTAATGAGCATAGATTTATTTCGTTACTTACCCTTCTTACTTAAAATTTAATATAAATATTATTCACCTACTGGTTTCTAGAGAAATTATCTAGACTAACACAATCGATGTTTCATGCTATTGTTAATTGAAATTTTCCCAATAATGAATTGTGCTAATGACTGTTTAGCTTGGATGTAAAGCAAGTGACATGTGTTTTACTTGTGACAAACTAAGCTATTGAAAATAATTAGTATCTAAAATTAATACAAATCATTCAGGTAATATTCTAAGGTAAACTAGTTCTTTACTACTACTACTACTACTGCTACTAATAATAATAATAATAATAATAATAATAACAGCTCATAGTATAAATGCGTAATGTGTCAAGAAATTTAAAACCTATAAATAATTCCTTATTATACAGTTCCACTTTATTCTCTTTATAGCCAAGAGTTAGCCTATTTTCCATAAAAAATAAAAACAGCTCTAATTACCTAAAAAAAATCAGAGGAAAAACCAGACAGAAAAAAAACTAATTCTATTAATTGAAGCCAGTTCATTTCCCTAGCTTATGTCAAGCAATCCTTGATTCTTTTGTTTCCGTCGCGTGGGAAATTTTCAGCTGAATCGGAAATGTGATGAATTGGACTTTAAAGTGGGCATAATGATTATGGCTTTTTTTTAAGGTTTCAGTTAAAATTGTTACAATTAGTTTCGGGGTAAATGGTAATGATTATGTTGACTGGAAAGACATTCAACAGTAAACGGCTACATATACAAATATTCCACGAGCATAACTACTCATACATATAAATAGATAGATAAATAAATAAATAAGCTGATAGGTAAGTGTATGCAAAACTCATGCACATATCATACACACAGAACACAGAACACATACACATATATATATATATATATATATATATATATATATATATATATATATATATATATATATATATATATATATATATATATATATATATATATACAGTATATATATACTGTATTATATACAGTATATATATATTTTGTGTGTATATGTGTTATATCAGAACATTTTATTATTTAACAAAAGCTTAAAGCGACTTCAATATGCTCTTAAATTACTGAGATGAGGGTTCACTTATGAGACGATACTGTCCAATAATTGAACCAGGCTCACCTTGGCTATTTATAAATCTTGAGAGACTTTGCACTTTATCGTATAATCGTTAAGTATACCTTAGTTTAACCAGACCACTGAGCTGACTAACAGCTCTCGTAGGGCTGGCCCGAAGGATTAATTTATTTTACGTGGCTAAGAACC
>NC_089746.1:58659011-58676511 GCF_040412425.1 Macrobrachium rosenbergii | reverse complement strand
TTTGAATCTATGGAGAATGAATTCTTCATTATATTTAGTAGCTATAATCCTATAATGATGCACTAGACTGTAACCCCATTTTCTTTTAATATTCCGGCATTATTTTTTTCGTTAAATCTACGACTTTTGTGAAGTTATATAGGTTTTGTAATGCATGTGTTTAAATCCTTTATGTATATATATATATATATATATATATATATATATATATATATATATATATATATATATATATACATACATATATATATATATATATATATATATATATATATATATATATATATATATATATATATGTGTGTGTACACATATATACGTGTATGTGTACGGCTGCTTGTATCTTCCATTAAATATTTTCCCATAAAAGGATAATTTCTTAAAATCATTTGTAATATTCTGTCTCCTTGCATCGAAACAAAAGAATGGCTTAAAAACCTAAAAACATGTTTCCAAAAAAGAGCAACTTCTATCCCCAGCCTCCGCTTAAAATGAGAAACTTCCTGACGAAGACCTTCATTAAGAGTCTCTCTCAAGTCGATGTAATGAACATCGAACTCCTTCTTCCGTTTTAGGAGAGTCATCGTTAAAATTGTTTGGAAAATTGTCCGGAAAAGTCGTGTCTTTTTTTCAATCCAGAAAGACTTCTATTTTCCCTTTTAGTTTTCTGTAAAAGAAAACTACTGAGATGGCTTTGTCAGTCCGTCCGCACTTTTTCTGTCTGCACTTTTTCTGTCCGCACTTTTTCTGTCTGCACTTTCTCTGTCCGCACTTTTTCTGTCTGCACTTTTTCTGTCCGCCCTCAGATCTTAAAAACTATTGACGCTAAAGGGGTGCAAGTTGGTATGTTGATCATCCACCTTCCAATCATCAAACATACCAAATTGCAGCCCTCTAGCCTCAGTAGTTTTCATTTTATTTAAGATTAAGTTAACCATGATCATGCGTCTGGCAACGCTATAGGACAGGCCACCACCAAGCCGTGGCTGAAAGTTTCATGGTTTGCGGCTCATACAGCATTATACGCTGCACAGAAAACTCGATTGCGCCGAAGAGACTCCTGCACATTTTTTACTTGTTTTCCTCTGATATGAGACTCTGGTTCTTCGGTGTCATTACAATATAAGAGTTTTATCTCTCTCTAAAATGACGCGTTGATTTCATCAGCTTCATTGCAGAATGAGGCTTCTCTCCGATTTAGAAACCTTGTATATATGAGCTTCGTTTTAGTCTGTCATGTGAAAACTCGAATTTGTTTAGTCCTATTTTGGACTAAAAATGTCATCCCTCTCTAGTGCAAAATATTTTTTGCATAGGCCTCACTTCTGAATTCGAATTCATCGCTGTCATAATAATAATAATAATAATAATAATAATAATAATAATAATAATAATAATAATAATAATAATAATAATAATTATTATTATTATTATTATCATTATCATTATTATTATTATTATTTATATCTAATTAAAAACGTTATTCATTACTTCAATTAGACTTTGAATTTCATCTCTCTTGATTTTGAAATGTATTTTCATATCTTAAATATTTTGAAAATCGTCTTCTCCACTTCACTTTAGATTTCGAATTTCATTTGTGTCAAATATGAAAAAATATTATCTCTACTTACTTCGAGTTTTATCTCTCTCTATTCAGTGGCGGGGCTGGCATTCCGTCAGTGGGGGCGCCTAGGTGGGGCCAAGATATTTTGTTGGGGGGGCCAAAGAAAATTACACAAAACTAATGTACCAATTCTGTATTAGTAAAATATACTATTCTCGAATGTATATAGCCATGTGAATGAAGGAAAATAATAGTATTAGTAATTAGTAAACCTGTATTTGAAATTATAGAGCTCAATTTTCAACTAATTTTGAACTCTTACTATATGCAAATGTATCAAATACTGTAAGTGTTAAAGTTTAGCTACAAAAAAGAATTTCAACTGGGGGGCCGGGGAACCCTCTGCCCCTCCGCCATAGCGACGCCACTGTCTCTGTTGTCAAACGTTTATCATGTGCTTATCATTAACATCCGAATTTCTTATATCTCAGGTGTGAGAGCATTTTCCTCTATTTCACTTCAAATTTGATGTTTCTCTAATTTGAATCATGTTCTTCTCTACTTCATTTTAGACTTCGAATTACATCTTTCTCTAAAATGAAGACTAATTCTTTTATTCCAATCTGATCATTATCGAATACAGAAAGGTTTCCTCAACTTCACATTAGAATCAGAAGTTCATCCTCCTCTGTTATGAACGTTTATTCTACCTCTCTTTCGACTTTAGATCTCGTCTTTCTTTAGCATGAAGCCCACGCTTCTTGAGCTTCAAAGATTTGATTTATTTTATCATAGGTGATAAAAATTTATCAGAAATATCTTTAGTATGAAGCCCACGTTTCTTGAGCTTCAAAGATTTGATTTACTTTATCACAGGTGATAAAAATTTATCAGGAATATCTTTAGTATGAAGCCCACGTTTCTTGAGCTTCAAAGATTTGATTTACTTTATCACAGGTGATAAAAATTTATCAGAAATAATTCCAGCGTTACGGATATCAAAAGAATTCTGAACTGTTTGCCTTGTTCATAGAGAGCAAATATTGTTATATAAGCAAAAAATTGAATATTACTTTATTCTCCAATTTATTCGTATCATTCCTCTTCTTATTATTACATACATAAATTAGAGAAGAGAAAAATAAGTGGGACAAGGGGAGAGGGAAAGTAATATTATGGCAAAAGCTGATGCAAATTTCCTGTGTGATGTTGGACTCCTTTTTTTTTTTTTATAATCACAGGGATGCTTTCGGTTTACGCTAACGGGGGGAGGAAATTATCAGAAACATTTAGGATGAAAATACTCACTCACCCTTTCCTGTCGCTTTTGAAATGTTGCTTTTTATAATATTGTGCTGCAGGAAAGTTGGATGCATTGAGATCATAAACAAAACTGCAATTACAACGATAAATCCATGGATCTGTGTCAGGAAGGTATTATACTCGTATTACACTGTGGTGAAACATGCGCTAAAATCAAGAATAATTGGTTCGGAAAATTTTTTGCATATATATAAAAACATTTTTGTAGAAATTATTAACTTCTTGCTTTGAGAGTTAAAAATTACTTTTGAATGTCAAAACATGGTACTCTATAGAGCATAAATGCTGCTATTTATTTAATATTTTCGTGTGCATATTTACAAACTTATGATAAAATACAAGCGGACATTTCTAAACCATTTCTAGATATCAAATCACAAACATACTCCTAAATACTTATCTCTTCCATTTTTCTCCTTGTTCAAAATCTTTACAAATAAATCCCCCTTCTAAAATACAGGTCTATGAAAAAGAACTATTTGGATTATTAGAAAAATAGCCACAGACTGACATTCAAACTACAACGTTAACTACTGGATTGATTAACTATAAAAGTTAAGATTGTGATATAAATAGCGATAATGATAAAAGTAATAAAAACAAGCACAATGAAAAACGCAATAATATTAATAATAAGACTATTAACATTTAAAATAATGTAATTATACTACGCATCACCAGTGGCCCACTAATATTTTCAGGACAGAGTTAAAGATAAACCAGTAAAAGCATTATATAGATGATTTAACAAACTGGAAAAAACGTTGCTTAAGTACTATCATGTTTTCAGTATCGATAATCATTCTGTCTTTATCATATTTTTGATCATTAGAAGCAATGCCTTTTTCTTGGCACGTTAAGAAACGCTTTGAAATTAAGATGATTATTGTAATCACGAGTTGTTATTTTCTGTAGTAAATGTTTCATCTTTGAAAATACTGTATCCTTCCGGCAAGTTTCATAATAATAATAATAATAATAATAATAATAATAATAATAATAATAATAATGCTGAAGTAGCTCCAGGACTCTTACAGAAGAGCGTGCTATTAGAAACAGCGCACATAGTGAGAAAAATGAAGGACTCCCAAGGAGGTAGGATGCAACCCTGAACCCACACTATAAATACCACTCAGTCGCATAGGATGACTGAGATAGAAAAAAAAAAATAATAATAATATCATGAAATAACGATGCATAAATGACGATCAAAACTAAATAATAATATCAATAATAGTAAAAGTAATAATAATTTGAATAATAATATCATGAAACATTAACAGAGTAGTAATATTCCCACTGGCCCTAAACAGTGCAGATTTGAGTCTCAGAGGGAACCAAGTTGTTATCGGAATCTATGAATATTCCACGAGGGCATAAGAGCGCCTGATATTGACCCAAGGGATCATATTTCATTTTGGCAGAACCAGGTTATACTATAAGGCCAAGATCCGAGAGGAACATGGGCTCTTGTTAATTAAAGCCGACGAGGGCTCTGCCTGTTCCGAGAATTTTCGTTGTAGGGTTTTGTGTTCTGTCCAGGATAATTTTACCTGTCTTTTTAGCGAAGGATAATAACATTCAATATTATTATTATTATTATTATTATTATTATTATTATTAATTATTAATGTATGGATATTTCACTGTATTATTATTATTATTATTATTATTATTATTATTATTATTATTATTATTATTACGTGGATTTAGTATTTCCAAAGATCAAACATTTCTCCTAGAAGGTTGAATCGAATTTCTGTGTCAATATACTACCTTCACTAGAATGATTACCCTCTCACATAAATCAATTCACCTGTCAGTTTATGAAGATTGGAACTTAGGTTTAAATCTTAGAAAAACATCTGATATGGCTTTAGCATCATGCCTACAATTACTGAAACGTTGTTTTCCAAGGAAGACACTGAAAGATCTGTTAGAAATTCATTTTATTTTCTATCGCCTTAATTTCAGAATATTCCTCACAATATCGTCAGAATATTTCTTCTCAAATTTTAAAAAATTCTTGTTCGTTTGTATATATATTGCTCTCTTTCGCCCTAATGTTCACACTTTTTTTTGTTATATTTCTTGATCGTATGTTGCTGGAAGAAATATTTGTGCATTCAAATGGAAACAAAATTTAATTTTTTTTTTTTAAGAATTTTCAGAAGGAAAGATTCTCTCTCTCTCTCTCTCTCTCTCTCTCTCTCTCTCTCTCTCTCTCTCTCTCTCTTGGAATCAAATCCATTATAAATTAACTGGAGGAATAGCATACAACCTGGTCTGTATTTCGTTAGCTTATCAAGCCGATCCTAATTGCGACTGGTTTGCATTCAGGTTACTGTACCACGTGTCTGAATTATTAAACACGCCGTGTCTTTATGAACTACGTTCACCTATACACACAAACACATACACACACACACATCGACTGCAGGGTACGTGAGTGTGTAGTTATCTGTTTGTTAACGTTTATCTTTGTTTATCTGTCATTTATTTGTAGATTTGTATTCCTCTCCTTTTAATAATAATAATAATAATAATAATAATAATAATAATAATAATAATAATAATAATAATTTAAAAATAATATTGAATGTAAAATTAATTTTCCGCTATTAATGATTTAATTTTTTTCAAATAATAGTTTAAAAACATATTAACTGTAATATATATATTATATAATTTCCCGCTAATAATATGAACATTATATATATCATTTAAAAGTTTACTTAATATTCTTTTTAAATGCGTATTTTATTTTGATTCAGTAATCTTGGCCTATATAAAAACCCCTTTCGTAAGCTGCTTTATTTTGATTCAAATAAAAAAAACCTGAAGATAAACAAATAAAAAATGAAGGATCAAGCAATAAATGATTCCGGTCGCCATATTAATATGATTATTAATTTGATTATTTACAATCACATCATGGAAGAAATTACCAAGGAAAATTGGGACACTTTCACTAAATTAATTAACTTGGAGTTTACACAACAGCAATGACTGAATGAACTGAATATCGCGTTACAATTACGAATACTGACCACCTGCAAGTGGTCCTTTAAGCCAACTGGACAATAATTCCATCAGCTCCGTTAGGGCGGATTTCTTCAGGCAATCCTGAACACAGAAGCACGGCATCGATAACACTCCTGGAATGAGACAATTCTAGGTAAGACCAACACTGAGATTACACTCTCTTTATAATGGAATAAATGCAAGAGTTGGATGGGAATCTTACTCTACTCACTTGCAATTACTGAGACGATGAAATGTGTGCGAGAGAGAGAATAACGAGTCAAAGAAAAAGATACCGGCCAACCAATTTTCCCTTACGGGTTACATACCTTCGTTGCTTCTTGGTTTTGCTTACACACACAGCCTTATGTCATGTAATCCAAGTTATCAGCGACGTCCGGAATTAGCACTTCTGTCCAGCGTGAGAAAGTGTGAGTTCACCACTGGCTTCGGTCGTCGGACAGACAAAGATCACCGCGTGGCGAGCAGACTATAAATGTGAACTGGTAGTCTGGGTGGACTGAACTGAACTGAACTCGGCGGTGATCCTGCCCTTTTTAAGGTCTCGGTTGTTGCTTGGGGCATCGCTCCAGGCTGCAGGCCTGGCGTGTACCTGGAATTAGGGAAGAATCGAAAGGAACTCAGTTGGTCCTTAAGATTAAGGGAAAACAGCTATCAGCCCATTGCAGCCCATCCCCGGAAGAGGGTGAGATTGTTAATGGTCAAAACTCGTCTGTCATTCATATGTCTATGGGTGTACCTATCTCCCCTACTGACTGGTATTTTCCCCATACAATTACTTAAGAGTGAGCGATCCGGCAGCGATATCCGAAAATATATATATATATATATATATATATATATATATATATATATATATATATATATATATATATATATATACATATTGATTTTTATCTTAGCTTCTTCGGCGAGTTTTACTTTGTACATTGCTTTTTGAAATAGTCCCACCTTTAATAAATGCAGAAATGCAATTTCTCCCTCACTGTTTCTCTAAATATTTTCCAACTGTTTTCCTTTTAAGCTCACCTTTTAGAATTCTCGAACGTGAGTAAAACGACCATCGAGTGTTCGTTGAACCCCCAATGTGCTTGCAGTGCATAAATATAACATTAACTTGCCTGCTTGCTGAAAGTTTACCCGACTCCAAAGACTAATTTTCATCTATTTTTAATGGTTGTTAGTTCCTCTTCTATATTGTATTTTCTTATTTTTATCTTGTTCTCATGTGCTTTTCTTTTAATCCATAAAGGATTCCCACCTTGTAGACACTTCTTCTGCAAAGTAATTAGACTTCCTCCAAGTGAATACAGAATCATTTTGAATAAAAATAGCAATAATAATTACAATACGATAACAAAGACAAAAAGGATCAGGAGTAAAAGTGAAACAGCAATGGAAAAACATAAAAATGCATGACCAGTACCAGAGACCGACTCGGGGAAATAGCCGGAGAAGGTAATCGGTAATGGCCGACTAGTTATAGAGGAGAGCTAAAGGCGTGTAAATGGCAGCACAAGACCAGTCATTGCGTACACAGTATGTGTATAAGATAAAAGGTGACCAAATATCAGCCAAAGCGAAAAGAATATTGAGTCCTTCAGCCATAACATGTGTGAATGCCCAACATTAACTCAAAATAAGCCAATGTTTCCTAAAAACCTGTGACTTTAACATCATCTTACGTTCAACAAATCGGTTAGCTGATTTCTATTCATGCCTCGTTAATTAGGAGAGTAGTGGTATATCCATATAAAGAAACACGTGCACGCAAAAACGCACACACATACACATACACACACACACACACACACACATATATATATATATATATATATATATATATATATATATATACATGTATACATATATATATATATATATATATATATATATATATATATATATATATATATATATATATATATATATATATATATATATATAATATATATATATATATATATATATATTATTTATCAAGCAATATATATGCAGGGTCACGAAAACTAAATACACCAACAAATTATAGCTTCTTCACATCCAAAAGTTCAGTCCATTTTGAATGCCAAAAGTGCGTTCACGGGAAAATAATTAAAATCGCTATAAACCACGAATTCAACATAACCAGAATACCAGAATGTTCACTAATCAATTTAACAATTATTTCCTTTTTTTATCTCGTAACGAGAGTG
The DNA here is from genome assembly GCF_040412425.1 of Macrobrachium rosenbergii. NCBI lineage: Eukaryota > Metazoa > Arthropoda > Malacostraca > Decapoda > Palaemonidae > Macrobrachium > Macrobrachium rosenbergii. The sequence goes on along the minus strand of NC_089746.1, from coordinate 58,668,381 downwards.
GATTATTCGCATAGTTAAATCTCTATTCCTGAATATATTGAAAATCAATAGATCCTAAAAGAAAGTACACAAAATAATACTTATTAATCATGAAATAATTTCACTGATAGCTCTCGCCGATTGTGGAGCTATTTAATATATCAAATTTCTTTCCTTGAAAATGCTTAAGCTTTATCCAACCCCGTCTGCCTAATGTTTCGGGCTAATTAGTCTCGATTGCCAAAGCTAATTACATTGAGCTCGAGGTAAAACCTAATTATAGCCAGCCGTGGAAGGTCGGTGTTGTTCTCAAAACTTTAACTTGGAAAAGTCTTTTGTGTGTTGTGTAGGTAAAGGTTTAATGTTCATATAGTTTTATTCGTTTTAAACTCATTCCTAAAATGTTGACGATAATAGTAATGATACGACAAAACAATCTTAATGACAATCAATCTTCATATATACAATGCATATTATATATATATATATATATATATATATATATATATATATATATATATATATATATATATATATATATATATATATATATATATATATATATATATATATATATATATATATATATATATATATATATATATATATATATATATATGTGTGTGTGTGTGTGTGTGTGTGTGTGTGTGTGTGTGTTTGTATGCATATATGTATAACTGAATCACGAAAATTTTGAACGTAATGAATATTTATATAAATAAGGACAAAACCGACGAAGGTAAGAGAAACAATGGAGTATTGCAAGGCCTTTCGACTTCTTGTCCTTTACTTAGTAGAGGAAAGAGACACTGGAGTACTGCAAGGCCTTTCGACTTCTTGTCCTTTACTTAGCAGTCTTCTAAGTAAAAGACAAGGAGTCGAAAGGCCGTGCAGTACTCCATTGTTTCTCTATCCTTACTGGATTTTGTCTTTATTTATATGCATATATATATATATATATATATATATATATATATATATATATATATATATGTGTGTGTGTGTGTGTGTGTGTGTGTGTGTGTGTGTGTGTGTGTATGTGTGTGTGTGTGTATGCGTTCGTGCATGTGTATATATCGTATATATATATACATGTACATATGTATGTGTGCGTACGTATATATACAGTTCAGGTTTTTTTAAGTACGTAGGATCTAGCAATTTGACACTAGATGTAACAGACTTCTCTCATTTCTTTTTCATTATTCTAAATAAAAGTAAATCTTGTTATTGCATCTTCATCATTAAGCAGTGATGAATCTATTTCATAAAGTTCTTTTAGAATTTCATCCATTTAATCTGTAAAAACTCGAGGATATAATAAAAAAAGTAAACTTTAAGAAAAATTCCTTTATTATTCTGCACTCGATGTTCAGCCACAATCTTAAACTTATTTATAAAATGTCGAATTACCCAATTCTGAGGTTCTTGACAAATCAGTAATGATAACTTTCATGACAGGAAAGGATTAATATCTTTTTGACAACCTTACGATATGCCACACCGAGTCTCTTTCAAGTTCTTGGACTATGATTAACCAAACCACAGATCTCTGACATTTAGCTTTAGACTAGATTATTGAAATAAGAAGTCTTTAACTTTTAATGATTACTAAATTAACATGTCAAATATCCTCATTGCTGTGTATCCCAAGTACCTGATTGATTTGACATATCCAGATTGTTTACTGTCAACGTTAAGCGTAGGCACTTTCATTTTCATTCATATTAGACTTAAAAGTTAAGCACGTAGTGTAACGAGATCTCGATTGAATATCAAGGACTTTCCTTATAAGCTGTGTCTAATAAATTTTGCATACCATAACTGGGACACAATTTCTCCAACATATACAATGATATATAGACTTTGACTACCCAACCTGCATCCGATATTCATCTCAGAATTGTTTTTGAAAATTTATCACTAAATATCAAAAAATATATATATTCCTCTTACACGCTCCTTCAGATAAACAAACAGATTCCGGTTGATAAAATCGGGATTATCCTCGAACTAAAACTTATCACTAAATATAAAAAAAATATATATATTCCTCGTTAAAACAGATTCCGGTTATGATACATTTATACGTTAAAATTTGGATTATCCTCGAACTAAAACCTACAAAATAAAAAGAGATAACGCAGCTAATAACAAACGTAAAAACTTTAACTTTTGGCTAAAAGAAATTATCATCCCTTACAATAGGAATTACGACCTCGAACGCCCACTCGTAAAACAGCCCAATTCAATTATCTCCGGAGTGACTTCCCGGCTGTAATTTAGGCCCACCACAAAAACGGAAAGGAAGCGGAGAAGATTTTAACCCTAACGGAAGAGGAATTGAACTCCATTCCTTCTTTCGCTTTCTTGCTTCTCTGCTTTGAGACCTGTTGCAACTCTGCTGACAAGCAACTGCTAAGATTTCTAAAGGCGGTTTCACACGAGCACGTTTTCTGGCCCATTTTGCTGCACCAGTTAGTCTATGCTTTTTCTATGTTTGTGCAAAATTTGATTCACACTTGCTCATTCCGCCCTGACATGTGAGCTCGAATGCGCGCACAACTTCAAGTCAGCCGCCAAGACAGGTTACTTCATGCCAAGTTTGCCCACTAGATATTGGCAGTTGACATGAAACGGGCTCATGTGACACCGTATTAACACAATGGCGTTCATGGGCCTTTAATGATTTTTTTTCATAAACTACAGTAGTTCTGTCACTATTTATACGGAGGACGGAGATCATAAGAATCTTGTTTTTGGTGAATGTAAATGGCTCGTGAAATTCAGCTGAAATTCCGGTGACAACCCAAAGCACTGAAAAAAGTATTGAACGTTATAGTTTTACAAGGAAAGTAGTCCATGTTATTTAACATTCTTGTAGGCATCCATGTATCGCCTGTTTTGTCAGATACAAGAAAAATAACAAAAGATTTAATTAAGACATAAATATCTCAACTTCCATTCTTCTTGAGATTTTTAACCGCTATTCATGATGCTTTGACTAAAGATCCTCTTTACTTATCGAGATGAATACCATTTAGATATATATTTAAAACGCAAGTATTCATTGCTATAACTCTAGCATTTTAATGCACAGAAATCAGTGTAACACTGAATATGATCCTCAAAACTTAACTGGTAAAAAGAATCATTTCTGAAGACTTGATATCACGATATTTCTAAAATCACGAAATATAAATAAGCAAATGAATAAATACACAGAAAGTTCAATCGATCAAAAACTGATGCAATATTCTAAATGTTTACCCATAATGTTTACCTTTATTACAAAGAGGAAGCAGCCACTAGAAATAGAACTCTAATTCCACAAACATGCATGACGTGCTGTTTACATTTGTCATGTTTCCTTCATTTCTTTGTTTACGTTGGTCCCCTACTTTCCCTTAGGAGGGTCCGTTTTGTGGTTTGTTGTTGATAGTTTATAGTTCTCACAGTGTTGTGGCGGTTATTGAATTATTATATTTTAGTGGTTAGATGTTATCGTCCGGGTACATCTAAAAGGCTGAAATATTACATCAAAAGAAATCCAAAATGTTTTGTGTTTATTTTAAAGACTTACATAAAGAATAAACGCTTTATACCCCAGAAATAGTAGCTTTAAAAAAATCGTTTTTTAACAGTTACTCATTATAATGCCCAATATTTGCTGTGCGATAACTCTGTACATACAGTTTATTAGAATTTTAAAACATTTGTCATATATATCTGCCACCTTGAAATATTTTTACTCAGATGTTACTTATCTTTATTTATTGCAGTCTCTTCTCTTTAGCTTGTGAAATAAAATGTTTTAGCAAGTACCCATAGTAAGCAGATTATAAACTAACGTTGGTAGAACGACTTATGTTTTAAGGCACCAGCAGTACTATTGCCGAAAAGATCGTTAATGGCTTGGAACCATTGAAATTGCATCCTGGTTCTGTTTTCTCTCAGGGTATACAATATTATTTATATTTTACATACATTTGTATATAAACCTGGGCATACATTTATGTCTGTAAATAAATAGTAAGAGAACAAGAGATAAGAATATAAGTGAAAATGAGTAATAATATAAAATAAGAAAGATCTGATCATCTTTCAACGTACACCGAAAATCAAAATCGAAAATATGCAAAACATAGTAAATACAAGAACACTTTTTTTTTTAATATAACACAGCGAGAATTACAACAGAACCTTCTCTGTAACACAGGTAACCATTGTTGGTAAACATTGTAATATTGTACCGAATTTTTGAAAATATGGATCTTTGTTTTATTAAACTTTTTTATTTAATCATTTCCTTATTTATATTCAATGACTTTGAAAATATCATGATATCAGTTTATCAGACATCAGAACTTTTGTTTATTCAGGTTTTATAAAATCAACATCAGTGCTTGGAGGCACAAGCAGCACTATAGCTAAAAAGTTCTTCACTGGATGGGTCGATATCGTACTCGCCTAGCACTCTCCTAGGCCCGCGTTCGATTCTCCGGCCGGCCAGTGAAGGATTAGAGGAATTCATTTCTCGGTATAATGTGGTTCGGATTCCACAATAAGCTGAAGGTCCCGTTGCTAGGTAATCAGTTGGTTCTTAGCCACATAAAATAAGTCTAATCCTTCGGGCCAGCCCTAGGAGAACTGTTAATCAGCTCAGTGGTCTGGTTAAACTAAGGTATACTTAACCATAGCTAAAACAATCATAGATGGCCGGGACCACTTAAATGACATTCAGTTTCTGTTTCTTTAAGCATACTTACAGGTCAAACATGCCCTCACTTGTAGGCAGTTGCGTGTATACCTACACTTACATTTATATCCCTTAAAGCCCTGATTAAATAATAAGACAAAAAGAGCTGAAGATATTGGGAAAATAAAGGTAACATGATGAAAAATCAAAAGCGAAAATATGCTAATTTATCGCAAACACAAGAAGCAAAGAAGGTTTTCTTTGAAAACAACGCGGCGAGAATTACAACAGAGCCTTAAGTACATACTAAGAAGGCTGTTTTCTCACCAAAAGTTCTCCTATTTTCCTGCCTCGTAAAATCCTACAGCTATTCAGAGTATGCAAATGGTCCTCTACGTTATGATGCTATTCTGCTGAAGACGTCGGTCTCTCATTTGTACAGGCTAGGGAGTTTCCAAGCTCTCTCTCTCTCTCTCTCTCTCTCTCTCTCTCTCTCTCTCTCTCTCTCTCTCTCTCTCTCTCTCTCTCTCTCTCTCTCTCTCTCTTATTGCCTGAGTGTGGTTCATGTAATCCTGGAATTGTTTAAAAAGACAAAATAATTGTAGAAATTATGTTCTTGTTAGAGATTTACAGAAGTTAACATTATGTTCTTGTGTTAACGATGTTTGCTTAACATTTAAATGTTTAATTTTTCTGGGTATTTCTCCTCGTTCCAAATAAATTTGCATGCATTTTGAATATTAATATAAACCATAAGGAGTCTCAGAATTTTAGGTAAAAACAACATTCTTATATAGATGTATAATATAATGAGGTCGTTATCAGATTTTGTAGTTTTTTACAAACAGTAAGAGGCACTTTTTAAAGAGTGCGACTGTAACTAGGAGCCTGCAGACTACACATATACATCGACATATGTCTGGATTTTTTGTCCCATTAATAATGTAAGTTAGCCTGCAAAGAAAATTATATCCTGCAAGTGTCTGGGCTATACTTCGTATGAAATGTCTTTCCAAATAAAAATTAGAAAGAGAAACGCGACTGGTATTGGGCTTCAGCACGACCTTTCACCCCATATAAAGACCTTTTTCTCACTGTCTCCCCAGAACCCTAGACCACCCATCCGCCTCTCTCTCTCTCTCTCTCTCTCTCTCTCTCTCTCTCTCTCTCTCTCTCTCTCTCTCTCTCTCAATTATGTCTAATAAGTTAACGAAGCAAAATCATGTTCCCGAGCCCTGCCAACTTCTGCGAGAGTAATAGAATGCAATTTCACAGTAAAAAGTGCGCTCAACCCTTAGACGTCGCGGAAAATGAGATTTGTCCCAGCAAGGACCTTCATAAAGTGCCAGTTAAGCTTCTGGACTGAAAACTACCTTCGCTAGATGACGCAAAAGAAAATTGTAATAGATAAATAGATAGAAAAGAGGTATGTTAGCATTCGGATCCGGAGTCATGTCATAATTTAAGGGACCAGGCTTCACCTGTTGTACAACTACAGATAAACCAGGTATGTGTGAACAACAAACAATCGAAGAGCCAGACGGACTGAATAGGTAACCAGTCGCACAACGACTGTGATGAAGAAAAGAAATAAACGACCACGTTACCAGATGAACACAAGCCAGGAGAAAAAGAACTTTCAAATAAAAGGCAAAAAGGGATATTAAGTTTCAAAGATTGCCAACCCACGCATATGCTTGATGATGCAAAATAATAAACAAAAACACATTACATTTACTCACTATGCTGGATATTTCACTGGCATTCTCCCGTCATCACTAGATGTAAAAGTATTTCACATTCATTTTAATCGCAAAATGAAAGCAGATATTCTCTCATGAAATGTTTACAAAGGAAAGCTTTCATATTCCCTGTGAAATATTGTTTTTCCACAACAAATTTGTCGCCTATGAACTTTATTTTCAGTCATTTCTCTCGGGCTTTTGCATTTGGGATTATACAGTATATTCATTACTGAAACTTTTACATATATAATAAATCACAGTTATCTTTTAAGATTTAATAAGGGCAATTAGAATTACTTTATATGAGAGGCTAACAGAAGTAGAATACTGCCTAATATAATATAATATAATATATATATATATATATATATATATATATATATATATATATATATATGTGTGTGTGTGTGTGTGTGTGTGTGTGTGTGTGTGTGTGTGTGTGTACCCTTAAGTGCATATCTATTTTTTGTTAATTTTAAAAACTGGCGTTTATGTATGTATGTATGTATGTACCTATACCCTTTTTTTTTTTTTACCTCGTCTTCCTAAGTCACCGTTTCTTTTCACCTACTCACTCCTCCACTACCTTCCCTTTCCGCCGTTCTTTCTTTTATTTAATTGCTTGCCCTTCTTAATTAGATTTTTGTTCACCTGTGTTTATCCTATTTCATCTATTATTCGCCCTCCCTAATCATACTTGGCAGTTCGCCTTTATTTTTCTTTTATTTCTGTTTCCCCTTTCACACTTTTCTTATTCATCCTCCATTATCTTAGTTCTCTGTTCAACTTTGCCTGTCTTACCTTCTCCTTTTCTCTCTCCTTTTATTAGTCATTACCCTTATCACCCCTTTATGTTTACCTCTTCTCCCTTACCTTCCCTTTCCACTCTTCTACCTCCCATTCGTTATCTTCTCTTCTCAGTCAGATTCATTCTCCCCTCTTCTCACTCCCATTCATTCTCCTCTCTTCTCCCTCCCATTCATTCTCCTCTTTTCTAATTCCCTTTCATTCTCCCCTCTTCTCCCCCCCCCATTCATTCTCCTCTCTTCTTCCTCACATTCATTCTCCTCCCTTCTCACTCACATTCATGTTCCTCTCTTCTTCTTCATATTCATTCTCCTCTCTTCTTCCTACCATTCATTCTCCTCCCTTCTCACTCACATTCATGCTGCTCTCTTCTCCTTCACATTCATTCTCCTCTCTTCTTCCTACCATTCATTCTCCTCTCTTCTCCCTCACGTTCATGTTCCTGTCTTCTCCTTCACATTCATTCTCCTCTCTTCTTCCTCCCACATTCTCCTCTCTTCTCCCTCACATTCGCATTTCTTTCTTCTCCCTTCAATTCATTTTCCTCTCTTCTTTCAACTTGCTTTCCTCACTTCCCCATCCCATTCATATTCTTCCTTCTCCCACTCACTTTCACCCATCTCTTCTTCCAATAGACCGATGATGTCGGACGCTTCCTCTCTCCCTCTCTCTTTAGCAGCCGTGACACAAGAGAATTTGCATATATCTCACCTCTCCAACCCGGCTGGCCTTATTGCATTATTACTCTGCGGAGCCGCAAATTTCAGGAATCTCTCTCTCTCTCTCTCTCTCTCTCTCTCTTTCTCTCTCTCTCTCTCTCTCTCTCTCTCTCTCTCTCTCTCTCTCTCTCTCTCTCTCTTTCATTCCAGTCTTTAGGTCATCACCTGTCTTTCCATCACCAAGGTATAATTACATTTTGAACTTGACAAATACAGAAGAAAGGTTATTGAATTAATTTGATTAAATGAGAGAAAAACAAACACAAGTCACAAAGAGAGAGAGAGAGAGAGAGAGAGAGAGAGAGAGAGAGAGAGAGAGAGAGAGAGAGACCCTAACTTGTTTAAACTTCCGGGGTAATTTTCGAAATGTTAGAGGTTTGGGAATACGGGGAGCTGAATATATGCTGCAGAATTTTTGCTTTATGTCTACATTGCTTTTATTTATTGTGTAAGAAAGACCATTATTTTGCTAACTGAACATTTGTTATGTTTTATATTTCAGACAAGACCTGCAGAATATTGTAGAATCTTCTATGATTATTCATTATCCATTAAATAAATGGGTCCAGAAAAACCAACAGTGTGGGAGTTAATAATAATAATAATAATAATAATAATAATAATAATAATAATAATAATAATAATAATAATAATAATAATAATAATAATAATATTGCTGTACCTTCAGTTACAAATGCTATCCTCTACAAGTAAAAAAATTAAAAACAAATTCCTTATATTTAAACGTCAATGAAACATTTATTTCTCTCTCTCTCTCTCTCTCTCTCTCTCTCTCTCTCTCTCTCTCTCTCTCTCTCTCTCTCTCTCTCTCTCTCTCTCTCTCTCCATTCTTTGAAACATCTTTCACTTCACTTTTAAGTAATTAGATTTGATTTGAAAACAACGGCGCAGTTTCTTTATATTTCAAAATGAATATTATATATATATATATATATATATATATATATATATATATATATATATATATATATATATATATATACATATGTATGTGTGTATGTATATATGCATATATAATATATAATATATATATATATGATTGTACTATTAGGCGGTTAAATATACATATATAATTGTACTGTTAGGCTGTCAAAAGAACTGAAATAAGAATTTTTTAAATCTAAAATAATTCGTAAAACTATAAGCAAATTTTAGAGAAAACGAAAGTGGGAAACAAACAGACAAAGAAATTCATAATTCAAATCATCAGTAACTTAAGAAAGGAAAATTAGGAACGATTTATCTCAAGCTGAAAATTAGTTTTTTATCCTGACGTTTTATTATTGTCGTATGCAGAAGGCTGGAAGGTTTAAAGAAATGAAACTCCAAACAAACTTTTCGTCAATTTGCCCGCACAAAGAGTCTTATGATTTGATTTTCCAGTCACTGGAGATCCTGGG
>NC_089746.1:58641511-58651511 GCF_040412425.1 Macrobrachium rosenbergii | reverse complement strand
CGCAGAAGTTACTTTCGCATTTTACTGATAATATAACAATTATACGATGTTACACACGAAAATTAATATAATGGTACACGTGTTTTATATAGGATGAATTCTAGTGCTGCGATTCTTGTTGTGGTTATTTCTGCTTCGGCGTTTCATTATTCTTTCATCACTTATACTAACGTTCTTTCCTTCCTTTTGTTCCTTTTATTTTATTTTGTTATATATTCAGTTTCCTTCCAATATTCTTTTTCCTTCTTAACTTCTTAAAAACTCATTCTTTAACATAAATCTTGCCTTTCCACCTCCTTTTCCACTTTCTTATCTTTCCCTTCCTTATTTTCCCAGACATTCCCTCTCTTCTATTATTTCTCGTCCTCCCCATCCTCATCCTACCCTTCCTTACCATCCTTTTGTTTTTTTCCTCATATTCCAATTAACATTATCCCTTTATTCCTTCATCTGCCTCTACCCCTCCAATGAGCCGATGAAGGCCGAGGGCTCTCTCTCTCTCTCTCTCTCTCTCTTTACCGAGTCACGTCACAGAATCGGATTTGCATATATCTCACCTCTCCAACTCCAGCGGACGTATTGCATTATTGCTTCGTGGGAGGGGGCATAATTGTGCAATCTCTCTCTCTCTCTCTCTCTCTCTCTCTCTCTCTCTCTCTCTCTCTCTCTCTCTCTCTCTGTAGTGCTTCATGAGATAAAGGCAACTTCGTTCGCTATCAGCCTACAAGACTACTATCTCTCTCTCTCTCTCTCTCTCTCTCTCTCTCTCTCTCTCTCTCTCTCTCTCTCTCTCTCTCTCTATATTTATGTGAATCGTCCTATTTCATATAGTTAATTTATCTATTTATATTTATTCTTATTTCAGTCTGGACTCGTGACCCAATACGTTTTGCCTACTTTTATATGATTTTCCTGAATTCATCATCACTATTTTTGCTAAAATAATGGAAGACGTGCATTATATTACATTGTAGCTTTTGAATTTCTGTAAATATGATGATGATGATGATTATTATTATTATTATTATTATTATTATTATTATTATTATTATTATTATTATTAAATATTTGATGTTTTATCAAATGTTAATAGTGAATTAGCCTAAAACAAGATCTAGCGAAGATAACCCCAGTAAAATCCTTGAAAATAGACAACAGAGGAATAGTGTAACAAATAAAGACATGCATACCAATAAACTGAAAAATGATATGAACAGCAATTTGTTAGTCAAACTTATCACATGACGTACACATCATCAGGCTTAATATACGAAGCAGTATTAAGCTGCGTAACAATATTATATCATGACTTATTCAAGGTACAAATGGGTAAATGTAATGGTGAGGTTATCAACACATATACACGCGCGCGCGCACGCACACACTCCCTGAGACAGAGAGAAAGGACTATATCATTATAAAATTACTAATATTAGTATTTTCTTTTAGAGAATTTTACTCAGATAACTGGGTAACACTTCTCATGAGACAGACAGAAAGGACTATATTATTATAAAATTACTAATATTATTATTTTTTTTTAGAGAATTTTATTCCTGTATCTGGGTAATATTCCTCACTATTGCTGAGTGAACACTTGAGGAGAGGTCAAAGAAGCAAAACAGCTATACGGGAAGAGAACATGGCAGACAGACATACAAACAGGCGACAGAATAAGGACTGAGTAAATATTTACATTTGAAAGATTGCCACATTACTGAAAGTTGTTTACTTTGTGGGTATAAAATATGACGCTGAGAGGAAGAAACGTGACTGTCTCTCAATGGCGATATTGACTTAGGCCCAGGAGGGAACTTGAGCAATAGGAACCTGAAAGGAATCAGAGACAAACAGGATAGATTGAGAGATTTAAAAAACGCATAAAAGAATTACGTAGAAAGCCATAGTTGGGGACACAGACCCGCAGTGGCAATACTCAGGACAAATTTTTGAGAACAAACATAAGTCTCTCTCTCTCTCTCTCTCTCTCTCTCTCTCTCTCTCTCTCTCTCTCTCTCTCTCTCTCTCTCTTGTTGGGTATAATTCATGTCGTGTTTAAAAAAATTTTATTTCAGTCTGGACTACATTTTAATTTTATACACCCTGACATGCACACTGTTTTTGCTAAAATAATAAAACAATAACATTGTAGCGTATCTGGTAAATATGAGATGACCGATAGATTTTGAATATATCAGTGTATATTATTATTAAATAATGTTTTATCAAATATATATATATATATATAGACAACAGAGGAATAACAAATATAGACATATATGAAAAATGATATATATCAAACTATCATATATATCATCATTAATATACGACACAGTATTGTGTGTATTTTATACAAAGGTACAAATGGGTAAAACAATAATCATATATATAGAGAACGGAATAGACAGAGAGAAAGGACCATATCATTATAATTGCTATCATTTCTCTCAATAACTGAAACAGCGTCAGAAAGGACTATATTATTATAAAATTACTAATATTATTATTTTTTTTAGTTGGTCTGTTGCAAAGCAAAACAGCTATACTGCAGACAGACATAAGGACTGAGTAAATTTTACATTTGATCACGGACTATTCATCAAAGTTTATCACGGCAAGGGATCAGCGTTTATTTAAAAACGTTAAAAGAATTACAGAAAGCCATAGTTGGGGACACAGACCCGCAGTGGCAATACCCGTTTTTGAGAACAAACATAAGTCCCCAGCCTACTGTTATGCAACAGAAAAAAATTTTATTCGGGATAGAAAACAGACGTTAAATTGTTGGAATTGCCTCTTTTGAATTTCAGTGTATATATATAATTTACATTGGCTTATACATTTTTATATATACATGTATATGTAAAAGCTATTTTATATAAAGGGAGGAAAACAATAACATATATATATATATATCATTTCTCTCATATCACGGTTGTCTGTTGCAACGCTATATTTCTCATCACGGATATTCATAAATTTATCATAAGGATATTTATTTATATTTTCCCCTTCCCCGTTCCTTCCCATACTGTTATGCAACATATATATATTAAATTGTTGGAGAATATATATATATATATATATATATATATATATACATATATATATATATATATATATATATACATATATGCAGTGACTGTTAAAAGAAAACCGCCTCTTCGAAATAGTTTTCAGTTTTTCTCTATATGCAAGTATTTTGAAAGCAGAAAATATTATTGTTTTCGATAACAAGAACCGAACGAATTCACCGGGAGTTTCGAGCGTCCTTGATTATTTGGTTTTCGACGGTAATTGTTCCCGGTCTTTACAGTCCTTGTTACGCGACGTTGAGGAAAACATACATTCCGAGAGAAGGCTGTTTGAAGTTTTGATTCAGTATAGCTTTAGTTTTAGTAATGACGTGTAGTGTTCGTCCCGGTGATTTGATTATCTGTAGTGGTTTTCTTGGTTTCTTATTAAGTGCGGTAGTTTTTCACGGTGAGTTATTCTGTAAGCATTTACTTATGTGAATAAAGTCGTAAGTGAAGTTATCGGTAAAATTTTATGAGTTGCCGGTAATTCTAAGCCGGCTGTCCGTGGTGAGCTAGACTATGGCAGTTGACGTTTTCCTATGTTATCTTACTTGCTTTACAAGAATTTAAAATATTTTGTTGGCCGGCTGTAACCAAACTGTAATTGACCTTTGAAGACACTACCGACAGGGTAGATCCAAGCCGGCATTCCGCGGCGAGCCCCCCACCCCCCTCCATAGCTAATACGGCAAAATTATAACCAGTAAACACCCCTAAAAATACCAACCAAACGTACTGTAGGGGTGTTTACTAGTTACAATTTTGCCGTATTAGCTATGGAGGGGGGTGGGGGGCTCGCCGCGGAATGCCGGCTTAGACCTACCCCGCGTTAGGTAATAATTCAAGTCGCATAGTCTTCAAAGGTCAATTACGGTTTAGTTACAGCCGGCCGACAAAATATTACTTGAAATTCTTGTAAAGCAAAATAGCATAGGAAAACGTCAAATGCCGTAGTCTAGCTCGCCGCGGACAGCCGGCTTAGAATTACCCTGTTAACATTACGGTTTACATGTATTATAGGTTGTTGATTTTCAATATCGTGCTTATCGTTTTTTAAAAATTCTAATGAATTTCCAGGGATGGCCGGAGTACCCAACTCATCTGTATCCAGATCACCGAACTACTGCTGGATCTGACGAAATGACTAATCGTTTGACGGTTTAGTCTTTCCTATGGATTCCTCAGAATGGTAATAGTATGCCAGATGAAATGGTGAGTTTTTCGTGAGTATTGTCTTTTGTAGAATTCATTCTTTAAGCCCCCGCCCCTTTAGGGGCGATGCCTCTAAAGTGGCGGGGGAAATCCTTTGAACTACTTATGGTGGGTCGTCAGACCTGCCATAAGGAGTTCCTAGGAGATTTTGTAGTTAGTAAATTTTAAAATATAAACTTCTATAAGTGGCAATTTTGTAACTTTATAGATTTTTACCTTTGGTTTTGTTTGGAATAACCATTATTTTGATTGTGAGTTATTTCGTTTAATAACTATAATTTTGATTTCCATTGGAAGAACTTAGTTCTTGAAAGTACAGAGCTCTACTTAAGGGTACGTTACACTGGGCTTTAATTTTAAGTTTAAATCCAGTCTGGTATGAACTAGTAAACTAAAGTAATGCATGATAGACATGGTAATTCCGAAACCTGCAACAGAAGTTAGCTTAGATTACCTACCTCGGAGTAATTCCCAGTTATCTGGAACTGTAAGAGAACTCTTGACTTTAACGCGGCTTGCCGGAATATTTCCTTATCCCAAATCTTTACTTCCAGGTGGCCTTACGAAGATCGATGAGGAGCAGTTTGGGTAATTAAGTTCAGAAGTTTGGTTCGTCCTTGGTTGCCGAGTAGCGCCGGGGCTGAAGTAAAATTGGCTGATATAAAACTGGATTAAGTGGTCCGAAATGGCCTGGTTAAACTATGATCAGAGGAAGTTTGCCCTTGGATTGTCAAGCCACACAAGTATGAAAGGTGCTTTACATAATGTTTTTTGAGTACTACTGAATTTGCGCGGCCTTTTATTGTACTACAAATAACAGTTCAGTTGTTTAGCGATTGTTTGTATTTACCTCTTGTATCAAAAGCTGAAACCTGTTTACTGTGATTTACGCTGTTATTAAAAGGTATTAAATGAACAGTATTAAAAGGTATTAAATGAGCAGTATGCCGAGTTCATTTAACTTTAATCCATAATAAGTATTGGCAAAATTAAGGTAAATTAGACTGCTTTCAGAGCAAACCTAATTACCGTTATGAACTTCATTCCGTCCAATACTACCTGTTTTAAGCGCAAAAGGTATTTGAGAAACTGGTATTTGAGAAACTGGTATTTGAGAAACTGGTGCTGGTGATGACCAGAGAATGGTGCTGGTGATGACCAGAGAATGGTGTTGGTGATGACCAGAGAATGGTGCTGGTGATGACCAGAGAATAATGGCTGGATACTTTAAATCTAAATTCTGGAATATTGAGTTGACACTAAACTCTTCCTGGGCTCTGATCACTGCGTAGAGGTAATAGCGTAAAATTATTTTAAATGGAATTCTTAGCTGAATAGAGTATTTGTAATTGAGTGGCAAGAAGTATCTCGAGAGACTTATCTAAAATCTGAGCTTTAATTTTATACCATTGGAAATTAAAATTGTACGTCAACCCACACCCGAGGCAACGTTTAATAAGTCTGAAACCTCATTACTGAAATCAGTCATTTACCTAGACTACTGAAGATGAGGGCCTAACATAAGTGTCTGCTTGACGAGTGCAATAGGCTGCTAGTCAAAATGGCTACAGAAGTTTTTACTAACACGTTGTCAGGTTTTCATATCTTAAGAACCACTTTCAGAACTGACAGTCGGCTCAGTGGTTTGGTTAAACTATTTTGAATTAAAAAATGTTTAAACAGATTGGGAAGAGAGCTGATTAAAGTGGGTGTTGAAGTAGTTCATTGCTCTGTTTTTATTCAGTGTTAGTGTTTGAGGATATCAAAGCTTATTCTTATTAAATATATGAATGGAGGTTCTAGCGTCAGGTAGGGTTAAAAACCTATAAACTTGGTTTACTATTGTTTGGTATTAACTTTGGGAGTTTTGTTTCCCAAGTCCAACCAAATTTCAGGTTAATAAAAAATCTAAATCGTGTGCAAGGGTAGGCTACTTGTTTCTAGGCTCTGATTTTTGAGTAGTAACTACAGTGAGGACAGTGGTATCTGATTAAACAGGAAACGCCGCCTAAGTGTGCGAATGTTGTTCGTGCCTGAAGGCAATCTATTTAAAAGCGGGTAATTAATTTTGAATGGCAGTTAGGCACTGTTAATATTAAAGCCCCATTTGTTCTTAAACTTCCCTTAAATGAGAAAGTAAGGCCATTTTCAGTCTTCAGACGGTGTTATATAATATACGAATGTCATATCCGGATGTGTGAGATTTTTTTGGCATAATTTCTAAGGGAACATTTAGAACAAAGCTAATAATTTAAGCAGACTTCCACAATACCAAATATCTGAGTCGTATAAAAACGAGGTAAAAGAAAATATTGAAAATAAGCAATGAGCGTTTAACTTACTGTACATCTGGTTACAAGTCGGTTCAGAAATTCGCTCGTGACACTTGTCAAGAAGACTTAATATAGAAATAAGTCCGCTGAACGGATATCTTAACACCCAAGGTTGTCCCTGAGTTCGAGGAAAAAATTGGAAAGGATAAAGTCTGGTGTTAATCACAGAAATAGAAGGAACATAGGTTCTTTAAGGAAGGAAGGTTAGAATAATGAGAGAGGAAAGACTGGGAAATTATCAAACCTGGGAATGCAATTCTCGGTCAAAGAAATGTTGCAGCATAGCCAATGAATGCGGTGGCCGGTAATAGCTACAGAAAAATGTCACAATTTTGCCTAGGAAAAAGTCATAGGAACAGTCATTAATTTGTGGTGGCAATTATTACAGTAATAAAATAGAAAATATTTTGGATATTTCTTAGTGGCCCCCAAAGGGCTTTCGGCGGTCGTTAACTAAACTAATATTTCTTGGGGGTCATTATCTTTAATATCTACAGTCTTCTATGTTTTTACGGTAATCCTCGACGGGCTTGTGACTTTTTTCCTGATTTTTTTTCCTGTGACGTTTTTACCTGGAATCAGTGCATGCTGATCAATTTCTGTTGAGAAAGTAAGTTTTTTTTATGTTATCTTGAGGTTTGGGTAGATATGTTTGCTGTTTAAAGGAGTGTCCTATAAGTTATTTTCTTATAGAAAACGAAGACTAGGTAAGGAGCAAGACCTCTGTATGTTTTTACTGACGCGTGACCAAGCAAACTTTCAGCCTACTGTAAAAAAAAATATTTAAAAGTACTTGAAGGAAACCGCTAGTTTAGGTGATCAAGATCATGTATGGCGTAGATTAAGACAAGACAGTGACAGTACTACTGAAGCAATACCAAAAATAACGAAGGGAGACCAAGAGTATCAGTTTAGCAATCAAGAGAAGTGAAACTAGACAAAAACTGTAGAAAGATTAATATTACAGTAGCCAGAGCAAGGTTACTAAAGAGGCCAAAACTTGTATCAATAGACAAAAAATACTGTGGAAGACAAAGACTAATAAAGGAAAACAAAGACTACACGAGGGGAGCCAAGACTTGCAGGGCGATCAAAGCTACAAGGAGACGTAGATTTGTAAGACCAATACTTGCAAAGCCACTTAAGCGTACCTCGACCACTGTACTTGCAGTGAACAGGGGAAAGAAAAAACTGCCTGTTTCGTAGTTTTCTTAGTTAGTACGTAACAACAAAGTCATTTATCAAAAAGGCGCGAGAGATACTTTTGGAAAGATATACGAACCATAGAATTTCATACTTTAAAAAGAGAACGGCATAAGGGTAGGTTATATCAGACCAGGTGATGATGAACGTCGACCATTAACTTGTATTCGAAGGTACACAGGAGAGGACGTCGAATGTCGTAGCTTATCGTCACTGCGGTTAATGGTCGAAAAATGAAAAATACTCCTGGACTATAAAGAAAAGTAAGAGCTGACAGGAAAAATGGAACAATTTCTGCTTCTGCAAATTGTAGCTCTTCGATAGTGATGTATGGTATCAATGAAATGCTAAGACGAGTTGAACGTTTCTTTTTTGTTCCTTGTTTTTAGCTGTTTTTATTATTTTTGCGTAAGAGGAAATGTAGACTGAGCCAAAAAAGTAGGCCCTAGTCCCAAAGGATGAGAGAGACTCGTCTTATAGACTTACGTATACAGGAGTTGGGAAAACTGGCAAATGGAGAACATGACAAGTAATAAGCTGTGTTTTAAACATAAATAAAATTACATAGAGGTCTGATGCATAACCTTATCATAAATAAGTAAACGTCAAGAATTCTCGAACGACATCTATAAAGATAACAACAAAGTTCTTTTGACTTTTCAGGTTATTCAAAATGTACAGCGGAACTGGGGGATTACGCCTGCAATTTCCACCTGAATATAAGGTCAGTAATTTATTGTCTTTGGAGTTGTATGACCACTATCTACTTTAAATAGCTACTGGCGAGTTTTCTGTGTAATTCTGTGAAGAAACCAATGCCCTTTAATAGCGTTCATCACATGCCGCTTTCATCATAATTCTATAGGAAATTTATAAAGACAACAGAGGTCATCCATTTTCATGTGCTACCGTTATCAATATATACAATATATATATATATATATATATATATATATATATATATATACATATATATATATATACATATATATATAGTATATATATATATACATACATATATATATGTGTGTGTGTGCATATGGTATTGTTAAATAAAGCTCTTAGGTCAACCAATTAATTATCGTAAGTCGTTTTTTCCCTAATAGGTATGCTTGATAATCTGTTGTAAAGAGTATTAAAACAGAACTGCACATTAAATTTGGAAAAGGAAGGAATTAAACAATGGTCCATGCCGACAACAAAGCAACCACTTTTCTCTTGTGGGAAGCGGTCGTTTCGAAGGGTCGACATTATCATCGTTACAGACTGTAGGTGATGTGTAAAATGCATCAAGCTTATATAATTTTTGTGCATGAGTTACTCAGACTTGATTTTTATACAAATCTACGTTGTTATGGATATAAAACAGAAAAGGATTGAAGTCTAAAGAACCAAGAATACTTTTTACATTCTCACATGCACGCATAAGCTTAATTTTAAGGTGATCTGTATCCTTTTTCCTGTGGTCAAGTTCATGACGGATCAAGAAATTTTGTCCGTCTTTGTTGAACCTTTTTCTCTGACGAACTTCGGGGTGACACCATACATCATACAACTCTCGAGAAAAACTACGTCCAGCTTAGCCATCTCCCATTTTTTTTAATGCTAACTCCCATCATCTAACGAGCAGCCACGCATTTCGATCATAGCGCCTGGTAATAACCTCAGAGGTAGCCTGGTTAACAGAAAATCTCAGTTTCAATATAAACCGAAGGGCGAGGACGAGCATCTTCTAATTTAAAACTTTTATTGTGCTGCAGCACAATTTGTTGAAGATTTTAATATCATTTTTAGAGGTATAGTTGAAAATGTTGTTAGATTAGCAGAATCTTTGTATATAAGAAAATTAACAACTGCTCTAAATGTGGACTCGTCCAGCTTCCTTTTGAAGTTTTAATAATAGTGATTTTATTAAAATTTTCGATTTTTATTGGAAATGCTTTATATAATGTATACTCATTAATAACATTTTGACATTATATGTATGTATATATATGTATATATATATATATATATATATATATATATATATATATATATATATATATATATATATATTGTCACGGCCCCTAATTTGACCAGGGCAAAATTCTTAATACTCAACTGTCAAACCAGGAAGCCAAGCTGTGAAGTGTACCTAACCTTGGTGACAAAGGCTAAAGAAATGATGACCTG
>NC_089746.1:58629011-58636511 GCF_040412425.1 Macrobrachium rosenbergii | reverse complement strand
GCGCAGCTGGAGAAGCGTGGCGTGAATCCCGCTAAACTCGCCAAACTTCCCGCCTACCAGAAGCTGATCAAGAAAAGAGCGACGTACCTCGACGAGAATGAAAATAATGGCTCGAAGAAGAAAAGACCCAAAGAAACAGACGATGAGAAAGCCAGTACGTCGAACGGTGACAGATTTATTCAGACACGTGGTGTTCTTTGCGGGGTCGTCGTTGGTGCTGTGGCGATGGTGATTGCTCTGATCCACTACTACGAATTGCACACGCATCACGGATTCGCGAAATTTTGGCTCCGTTGGGAAAATCTTGATCTCCACGTGGAACAGGTGGGAGTCTCAGGAGTTCTTGACTCAGACTCGGACTTATGAAAGAATTGCCGTCCAAATGAAATGTTGGTGGGATGAGCTACAGTCTTCCCTCTTTTTGGAATTGTTACAGGAGGGATTGCTTAGTGTTTACCATATAAAATACAGTTAATAAGAAAGGATGAATATTCCCAGAATACTTTGTATTTCAGGGGAAATTTTGTCAGATACGCATTTCATATTAAAAAGAAATAATTAGTGTAGACAGTACTTTCTGTATGCTACTTGTGTTTATCTGATGGAAGAGAAATTATAGTAGAGAGTGACTGGTTTGGTGTGAAAGTTCACTTTGGCCACGTGTGTTTGCCTTCCGTAACAAGAACTTCAGGAAGAATAAAGTAATTCTGCGAGGAAGCAAATGCAGAGAGCAAGGCTACTGAGCAAATGGACCTTAGAGTAAAAGCTGCAGCTGCTGAGCATTTAATGAATGGCAAATGAGAGAAAAGGAGAGTTTAGGAGTCTGAGATAGAAAGTTGTGGAATATGATAAGAAGTCGCAAATGCGGTATGGTGGTGCTGATGTTTGATATTAAAGTAATTTTTTCCATTATTTTCATCCCTTCTCGGAATATTTCTTTGTAATTTATAAGCCACCTCTCCCTGCTAAGATAAGTCTTTTCTTGCTAATTATTCTCCTCCTCTCTTGTGAAAGTTTGCTCGACTAGATAACGACTTCCCAGAGCTGTTCCATATGCATGTGTGCCCATTATGAATCAACAGAATGTTCATCGGTAGAAACTCCTTGTCGGATTCGTCCCAAGAATTAAAGAGTATAAATAAACTGGCATTTCAAAATAGACAGAGAGAGAGAGAGAGAGAGAGAGAGAGGTATTGTTCAGAAAATGAGAGGAGGAGGCTTGAATGTAGTATAAGAGAGACAGACAGAGATAGACAGACTCATATCATCCATGGGTTATTTATGCCGTCCATCATGAAAATTAGTACATTTCGGAATAAGTACTTCTAACATCCATTGATCTTTAAGAATTAAGCAGCAAGAGTACACTATCCAAGGAACCATGTTCTTCCCTGCTAAAATAAAAATAAAATTTTGATAACGCTCAATTAGGGCTTAATTTCCTAAATATTTCATGCACGCGCAGTAACACTTACACTGCACACACTCATATTATATATATATATATATATATATATATATATATATATATATATATATATATATATATATATATATATATATATATATATATATATATATGTATATATATGTATACATATGTGTGTGTGTGTGTGTGCGCGTGCGTTTGTGTGTGTGCGTGTGTATACTTACGTGAATATATGCTCATTAGAGGCCTAGGAGGACTTTAACTTTAACTTACAACAATCACACTACAGTATAGGACATTACTAGTGTCCTATTCTGTAATGCAGTTTGATATCTCTTAACCCGCCACATTTATGATTCCAAGTGGTCTTAGTTTCTACAGGGTGAGCAAAAAGACCAAAAATTATTTGTCCGTATTAGAGTGATATGCAGTTCCCAATGAAATAAAATTTAATACGATCCCTGCTTGCAGACCTTTCCGGTAAACTGTGTTATGTTTGTTTAATTGTTTATAAGTTTTACATAACAACAGGCATAAAATCCTGTTTAAGTACAAATACAATTTTATCGGAGAACAAATAACACAGTTAGATGGAAATTATATTACAAATATGTAAACCAGTACTTACAGACGTCAAAATATATAAATGAAGTAAATATAGAAAAATAATATGATTGATAAGGCAAGAGACTACATTGCAGCATATCTGGATATAATTTTCATTAGGTGAAAAATACTTTGCACTGTTTTACGTTAAAGTATGCCCCCAGTTCTTCCTGTAAAATATTAAAAATATATAAGGAAAATACTATCTCTCTCTCTCTCTCTCTCTCTCTCTCTCTCTCTCTCTCTCTCTCTCTCTCTCTCTCTCTCTCTCAGGAATACAGTTTCCCTGGACCACACTACGTTGTTACTGAAGGGTTAGGAATACCAAGAGATCTGGCGTCAGTTATTGCGTCAGTTATAGGAATACCTTTATTTGTAGTTTGCTTATTAGGAAATACCGGGGATACTAACAAAGAGAAGTCATTGAACTATAAACAATGAGGAATATAAAAATTCAATTTGTGAACTGTGATGAAGATAGAATTCTTAGAATTAAAAAATATTTGCGGAGATATAGTCCACTCTTATTGTACTACAAAGATTCTCAG
The DNA here is from genome assembly GCF_040412425.1 of Macrobrachium rosenbergii. Lineage (NCBI taxonomy): Eukaryota > Metazoa > Arthropoda > Malacostraca > Decapoda > Palaemonidae > Macrobrachium > Macrobrachium rosenbergii. The sequence continues at coordinate 58,633,928 of NC_089746.1, read as the reverse complement.
TTACATACAATGTAGGGAACATCTGGTGTAGGCAATGATAGTGAGATTATTATTATTATTATTGTTATTATTATTATTATTATTATTATTATTATTATTATTATTATTATTATTATTATTATTAGCAAAATATCCATGGTGCAATACGAAAAGTTTATAAAATTGTTAATTTATAAAATAGGAGGCCGTTACGTAAAAACAAAGTAGACATTTTCATATCATTGCCAAAGAATAAGAAATCTAATTCATTTGACCGTTCTTCATTGTCTTCATAGGTATTCCACTGGAAAACTATATTCTGCATAACCCCTTTTGGCAAGTTGGTGACCTTTATGTTTTGCACTTTTTACATTTTTACATTTTTTTTTACATTTTTTCTTTTTTAATAAGTGATTTCTTTCTGTATTTCCCATCCTTCTGTTATAGACTTCTTTCTAATGAACACCACATTCTTTGGAAGCTTGAATTTCAAGTCAATGGCCCCTGTTCCATATGAATAGGTTCATCTTCCGGATAATAATAATAATAATAATAATAATAATAATAATAATAATAATAATAATAATAATAATAATAATAATAATAATAATAATAATAATGGTATAGTATAATAGTATAGTATAAATAATAATGGTATAATAATGGTATAGTATAATAGTATAGTATAAACCAAAATGACCAATAAAATCACTAAACTAAACAATCAAAACCAAATTAAAAATCATGTATCCGAAATATCTTGGTGATTGGAGGTATCTAGTTCGAGCTGAGAATTTTAATTAGGACCAATTATCTAAACGTCATGACTTCTTGAGACTTTTAATTAGGCCAGTTATCTTCGGGTCATGATTCCTCTTAACGATAGGTTCCATTTAACGACATCGTGAGCTGTTAGCACTTGTGGCATTTCTCCAAAATTTTCTCCGGTATTTTCATTTTACATCGCTTGAAGAAATGAAAGGGTAAAATTATTTTTTGTTCATGTTAAAGGAGATAAGTATGACAGCAGCAACTATTCCTGTAGGAAAAGGAAAAAAGTATGACAGCAGCAACTATTCCTGTAGGAAAAGGAAAACGTAATAATTTTTGTAGTTTAAAAAGCGAGTAACTTAAATCTTTTTTCGTTTAAGAGCGGAAAAACGCAAAGCTTTTGTCACTTAAATTTTGTAAACCAAAGATCTATCGTTTCAAGAAAAAAGTTTTCATGTAATTTAAGAAAAGTGGAAAATTGAAATTATTTAAAAAGTGCTGTGACAAAAATATCTTATTTTTTAGTGTCTCATTTTAGAGGTTGTAGTTGCATTGATCTAAAAACGAAACTATTTTGCTTTTGCTTTAAAGAAATGGAAAACGTAGGATTTTTTATTGCATAATTGGAGAAATGTTCCAGTTTTGAATATGCTGTTACAAAATTGCCTCATTATTATATGAGGCAACTAGTCTCGTACTGTAAATGAAATATGTATATTGAATTACATTCGAAAGAAGTTTCATTAAAACTCTCTCTCTCTCTCTCTCTCTCTCTCTCTCTCTCTCTCTCTCTCTCTCTCTCTCTCTCTCTCTCTCTCTCTCTCTCTCTCTCTCATTCTAAAGACTCAATTAAGTGGATTTGTTACGAACTTGTTCTGGTGTAATGACTCCCTGAATGAGAATAATATCTTCACTTTAAGTGGACTGAATATTGGATAATAATTCGGATTCTGTCATTCATTTCCGGAGCTATAAGGTTGTAGGTAAAGTTCTGTAACAGCAACGAATTCAGGTTTAATTTTGTTTGAAAAATTATTCATTCAACATCAGTAACAAAAACTTACCTCACCTAATACATGATCTTATTACCACTTCAGCTGTTGTTTCTACCAGTAGGCTATTATGGCTACGTCTAACTAAAATACTAAGTCATGTTCCGACTTATTTCAAGATATTTTCCATATTCTTCATTAGCGATTTCCCTAATTGCTCATTGTGATCCGCAAAATTCATGAACATAAGAAAATGCCATTCTTAAATAAACTCGTATTAATATCACCAAAAATTTTGTTCAAAGATTCTCCTATCTAAAACCTTTCGCGAACAGGATAGTAAACTTTAGATCAGTGAGTAGAGCGCTTACCTAATTTTTCGAACGAGGGTTTGAAGCTCATCTTCAAAGGGCAGTTCCCTCATGAATTTCCATTTCAAGGATTTCAAAGGTTGTCAAGAGACTACTTATCTAGGAAGCTCCCAAAACACGAGAAGTTTAGATATCATTGAGTAACCGTTGCATTTATTAACTCTGAAGAATATAGCCAATGAATCTCCATATTCTTTTTACTGTTCTAGAGTATCTGTTACTACTTGAATGTCTGCTTTGTTTTGTGTAAAAACATATGAGTACCTTTAATGTTTATTCTGGGGTCTTGTTTAGTCCAGTGGAAAGATAGTGTTATTTTTTGGCGCTGTACATTGTTTGAAAGCCAATGAATGACCAGTTGGTTAAAAAAAAATTAGCATCAGTTTTCTCTTGGCTGTTTTCAAGGTTATAACTAAGACAGCGTTCATCACGGCTGCTGGATCATTAAATTTCTGAATTTTTGCCCCTAATTAATAAATATATTATTTTCCAGGGATCAACGTCTTGTTGAGGTGCAAAGGACAATAGGGCGTGAGGCCTGATACCCTTATCTATCCCAGATCCGAAACAAAATAAAAACAAGTAAAAAATGCGCCGGAGTTTCTTCGGCGCGATCGAGTTTTCTGTACATCGTATAATAAAGGCCACCGAAGATAAATCTATCTTTCGGTGGTCTCAGTATAATGCTGTGTGAGCCGCGGCCCATGAAACTTTAACCACGGCCCGGTGGTGGCCTGTCCTATATCGTTGCCAGAAGCACGATTATGGCTAATTTTAACCTTAAATAAAATAGAAACTACTGAGGCTAGAGGGTTGCAATTTGATATGTTTGATGATTGGAGGGTGGATGATCAACATGCAATTTGCAGCCTTCTAGCCTGAGTGGTTTTTAAGATCTGAGGCCCGACAGAGAAAGTGTGGAAAGAAAAAAAGTGCGGACAGAAAAAAGTGCGGACGGACAGACAAACCCGGCACAATAGTTTTCTGCGAAACACAGAAACAGTGACATACTTACCATTAAACTACTAGCTTCTTTTATCAAACATTTATGTGAGAACTATATTCTGGTTAATTTAACTACTTATTTCCTGTCATTTCAGTGCACCATCGAAATGCCGCCGTCGGTACAGGATGTGTTCAGACCACCGGTAGAATGTGACATGTGCCGTCAAGTGACTCACGTGGAAAGAGTCCATACTATAACTCCATCTGAGTTTGAAGAACGGTAATGTTAGAATTGCTCATGTATATTCATTTCCATTATCAGTTACCAACCTATTCTGGTGATATACACATATTTATGCATGTATATCTACGTGTATTATACAAAAGCAAACATAAGTGTGTATGTTGTGCTTGCCAGTGTGTTTGTGTGTATGTATGTGTGTTCTTGTGCCATCTTGGCGTAGACAAATCTTTAGAGACCAGGTACAACAAATTCCTAACAGTGTACCACCATCAACTTGACAAAACTGTAGAGACCAGGTACAGCAAATTCTTAACAATGTACCACCATCAACTTGACAAAACTTTAGAGACCAGGTACAGCAAATTCCTAACAATGTACCACCATCAACTTGACAAAACTTTAGAGACCAGGTACAGCAAATTCCTAACAATGTACCACCATCAACTTGACAAAACTGCAGAGACCAGGTACAGCAAATTCCTAACAATGTACCACCATCAACTTGACAAAACTTTAGAGACCAGGTACAGCAAATTCAACAATGTACCACCATCAACTAAAAACTGCAGAATGCAAATTCCTAACAACATACCATCATCAACTTGACAAAACTTTAGAGACCAGGTACAGCAAATTCCTAACAATGTACCACCATCAACTTGACAAAACTGCAGAGACCAGGTACAGCAAATTCTTAACAATGTACCACCATCAACTTGACAAAACTGCAGAGACCAGGTACAGCAAATTCCTAACAACATACCATCATCAACTTGACAAAACTTTTAGAGACCAGGTACAGCAAATTCCTAACAGTGTACCACCATCAACTTGACAAAACTTTAGAGACCAGGTACAGCAAATTCCTAACAATGTACCACCATCAACTTGACAAAACTTTAGAGACCAGGTACAGCAAATTCCTAACAGTGTACCACCATCAACTTGACAAAACTTTAGAGACCAGGTACAGCAAATTCCTAACAATGTACCACCATCAACTTGACAAAACTGCACCAGGTACAGCAAATTCCTAACAATGTACCACCATCAACTTGACAAAACTTTAGAGACCAGGTACAAAATTCCTAACAGTGTACCACCATCAACTTGACAAAACTTTAGAGACCAGGTACAGCAAATTCCTAACAATGTACCACCATCAACTTGACAAAACTTTAGAGACCAGGTACAGCAAATTCCTAACAATGTACCACCATCAACTTGACAAAACTGCAGAGACCAGGTACAGCAAATTCCTAACAATGTACCACCATCAACTTGACAAAACTTTAGAGACCAGGTACAGCAAATTCCTAACAATGTACCACCATCAACTTGACAAAACTGCAGAGACCAGGTACAGCAAATTCCTAACAACATACCATCATCAACTTGACAAAACTTTAGAGACCAGGTACAGCAAATTCCTAACAGTGTACCACCATCAACTTGACAAAACTTTAGAGACCAGGTACAGCAAATTCCTAACAATGTACCACCATCAACTTGACAAAACTTTAGAGACCAGGTACAGCAAATTCCTAACAGTGTACCACCATCAACTTGACAAAACTTTAGAGACCAGGTACAGCAAATTCCTAACAATGTACCA
>NC_089746.1:58591511-58619011 GCF_040412425.1 Macrobrachium rosenbergii | reverse complement strand
AGTTCCAAAGACAGGATAAAATTCAAGCAGTTACTCCTCACCGTAAGAGCATTTCATTTGAGCACTGCAAGACAGGTAAAACGCGTTTTATAACGACCTGTAAATATTTCTCGCTGTCTTCTATTCAAACGTAATCTGAAAAGGTGTTTATAAACAATGATATTCTTTATTGGTAAAAATACAACCTTAATTCCAGGGGTATCAGAACTTCATAACTACTGGTTTCATACTCACAGCAAATTTTGCTTTATCTTAGGTTCTGCATAGTGTACGGAATCCGAAAGGAGTTTAAATCCCCATTTCAGGGGCCACGAGATCAACTAACAGCCCGTAATTTCCCATGCAATGTTCTCGTATGATCCATTAAGCAAGCTCCCTATGGCTGAAATATACTAACAGATATTTCTGTCTGACAGTCTGAATTAGCTTTCAATTGGTTGTTTTTTTATAGGATAAATTGCAAGGGGGGAACCAATTGCTGGCCATATGTTGTTGATACCTACCTAGGATCAATGATAGTCATAATCTCCGCTTGAAGGATCAAGTTTACTGTATCCTTCGAAGTTATTCAAACTTCTTTTTCCTTCCTCTCTCCTTTTTCATGTTCTCATTTGGCCTACATTAAAAAGAGCATTGGGTGTCCTATCCCGTTGGATTCTGCGTCTGAAACCAAGGACAGTAAATGACAGAATAATTTGTTGTTAAGGTTTATTTGATCTCACTTAAAAAAATGATATTGCGACTTTTTACCTAGAACATGTAGCAGTTCCCTGTTTTATGAATAAGTAACGCCTCTATGTTTCTTAGATAAAATTAACATTTGCATATTAATATCTCCTAAATTTGGCTCTCCTTTAAAACATACTGCCTCACCGTAAACATAAGTGTTAATTTCTCAAATTAATGCAGTGAAATTTTTTATATTTAATCAATTGTTCTCTTTTTTCGACACACACACACACACACACACAAACACACACACACACACACACACACACACACATATATATATATATATATATATATATATATATATATATATATATATATATATATATATATATATATATATATATATATATATATATATATATCAGATCGACCACGTAGGGAACCCCTCCTGGCAAGCTCAGATCAGAGGAAGGAAGTTGTGGACTCTGGAACCTCCTCCCGAGTGTTACTTCCACTGTGTTCCCATGGAAGTCGTCGTCGAACCTGGAGAGATCAGTAAGTTTGTAAGGAGTTTAAGGTATTTAAAAATATACCTTATATTTTTTCCTGCATATTTATAAAGAGAAATAAATTGAAATAGCGTACGTTCCTGGATATCATGTAGTTTTATAATTTCTTGATTAGAACCATTTCATTTTTCATTTCCATATTCTGGGTAAAATAGGTAACAAGTTAGTGATGGTGTGAACTGGAAATACCTTCTGTCATTACCTTCTCTCTGTTCCTCTTCATGTTTTATTTTAATCTGAAACTAACAAACAAGTTTCTATGACGTTCTTTTCCTGTAAAATGGTATCAAGTAGAAATTGGTTTACGGAACTTAATGTTTAACTATCAAGATCAACAACAACAACAACAAATATATGAGTACTACTAGTTGCTCATATTGGGTTAAATACGGATGAAGATTAATAATATATCATGCCTCTAAGCAGGTTTGGCACGCCGTTGTAAATATGATTTGTTAATAATATCACAAGATTTATTACCACATTGATCATGTATTTACTACACTGATCGTGTATTATTATAATGTCTTTCAGGTAAATTCAAATCTAATCATATATTAGTTCACAATTACTTCATAGCTTGGATGATGCCATTAATGCTTAAAAAATCAGCGTCGTGATTAAAATGCTTTTAATTAAAAATTCCACATTTACATAATTAAACGGTATTATTTGTATACGCTTAAAACATTAAACAAAGACTTTCGAATATCTGAATGGTATTCTTCCTCAGAGTTTACGTAAAAAAAAATTTTTAAGCAAACACTGAGGAGGAAAGAATTTGTTTAAAGTTTGTAGCTTTTACAGTTAATACAAATTATTGATATAAATGTGGGATTTTTTTGTGAAAAATTTCATAAATCCTAATGCACGACAGTAATCTACTACCTTCTTACTCTCTTTCTTTGATAAAATTTTAAAATATATTATTACTAATCCCTTTTAGGCAATTCATAGCCGAAGCTTTGCTAGTTTGTCGTTCTCACTATTTCCAGTTGTACTAGACACAAATATCTGGTATCACAAGACGCTCATCGTATCGGAAGATCTCAGCATCACAATCGGATCAGAATACGACTAGTTTACAACATTACAACAATTACAACAGTAACAACAACAACACGAGCAATGCAAGAATAGCTTCGACGGTTGTTGTATTGCAGCTGACGAAAAAGTTTGATAAGCTAAAAAAAAACGGAAAAAAAATAAAATAAAAATGAAAAAATATCCAAAATAGTCAAAGTCTGGAAACAGTTCAGTCTAGATAAAAGTTTCAGAACTACCAAGGCCGGAAAAAATCTGGAGTGTGCTCAGTCTAGAAAAGGATACAAAATTGATAGAACTGGTTATAACTGATGAATAAGATAAAATGAAAATTGGAAACGTTGAATAAAATTAAGACCATATTCACGACAAGAAAAAAATTCAAAACTTCGAGGAAAAACTACAAGAATTACGAAGGAATTAGAAAATAAATTAGTTGGTTTTCACTGGGAATGAATAGGAAATGTTATAAGGAGTTAGAAAATAAATAAGTTGATTTAGAGAGGAAATGAGCTGAAAAGGTTGTACAAAGAAAAACATAGAGCATTGCGAAATCTGAAATTGAGAGAGCAATATTTTTCATTACGGAGAGGAAGGTTCACTCGAAGGTCTTTGTTATCCACCATTCCTATCTCTAATTATCAGCATCATTTTTAAATTATTCAACGGTAAATCATTCTTCCAGAACGAATTTTGACAATTTGGTGAAATGACTTTACTATACATTTATAGACGTTAACAAAATCATAAATATATGTAATGCGGCATACTGCGTAATATTATTCAAATGGCCCTTGGCCTACTTAATCAAAGGAAAATATGATATATCTTAAGAGAAGAAATGCATTAGCTAAGAAGCCACTCGGCATTGGACGTCAAACTGGCAGCATATATATATTTCGTGAATGTGAGTGTCAGTATTATAGCTCTTTAAGAGTACCGTAATTGTTTCTGCGTGGAACATAAAATATTCTCAGAATCATTCGTAAAAGGCAAATCAAGAATAAATTTTCCCAGGAATATATACCGTTACACGTTGGCCTCTTCCTCTTGCGTTAACGAGATATTACCACACAAGTACGTTTCCTGTCCGCTTTTCGCAATTTCCTACCAGACCTTTCCCAAAATAGTTAATGGTTCTCTTTGCATTAACGTAAATATAAAATTATAGCTACACATTATCATTACAGTGATATAAGACCAGAACAACCGTTCGTGACCTCCAGTATGACCACGGATGTTGAGTTTTTATTTGAAAACTTAGCAACAAATAGCTAAAGGATTACAAAAATGACAGAAAACGTCCTTATGTGAAACCGGTTCAAAACGTGTACAGCTGTACTCCGATCTCAACATGTATACTGCATACAACTTTAACTGTTGGTATGTGCGCTGATTCTCTGTATCAATTATCGTGCAAATGATATCCGTTCTCATGACGAATCAAAGGTAATTTATGTGTAAATAAATGAGAAATTCATGCGATTAGGTTATGAAATGTTTAATAGCTGTTATGTGTAATGTGTATATTTTTGCATCAATAAAATGACGTTGGCATCAGGGTGATGTTTCATTCCTTCCTCGGAATTCGCTTCTACTGTATTAATATATTTCAGTATGGTCCTTGCATCCACGGGATTACTTTTTAATGTAATTAAAATAAGTTACTTGTGTAGTCTGACTACCAACAACCTGAAAGTTACATACTCATGCATTTTTATGCAACACCTCTCTCTCTCTCTCTCTCTCTCTCTCTCTGTTTAGTAGTTCATTCGTCTATCTGTCTTGATTTTTCTTTTTCAAGCTGGATGACTTAAATTGTAATACGTATTCCGATAACAAGCCACGGTAGATTCCCGGACATTTTATACTCCCTGAATGGGTTCGAATAGATTCTTCCACTTAGATTCAAAATATAACGAGGGATTCGTTCAGCCAAATATAGCAAGACAGTAATTTTCTGAGTTATCTGGATTATAATGACAGAATAAAATTTTTCAGGGATGCAGGATATTAAAATAAATTTTTGTAAGCAAATAGACGAATAGAGATAGAATAATAATTATAATTCAAGGACTCCATGCTGTTACGTGTTAATTATGATAGTTTTTCACCCTAATATTGCTTTATTCGTTTCATGCATGGTATTTTTCCTTTCCCGCCCACAATCTTGTCAAGATATATGTTTATTATTCAAGCTGACCAGCTAGTTGTTATCGATTTGCTTTTTCCATGAATTTTTCTTGTGTATACTTTCATTACCGTAACCATGTCTTAACGCTTTTACGTGTTACCGCACGGGATGTAAGTCCCAAAAATATCCCATAAGATTCCATAATTCATCTTTACTGTATCCCCAGAAGTTGGCTAAACTCTGGCTACCATTGACAGTCTCCCTGTAGCATGGATTTTAAGAAACACCTTCTCCCTTTTCCTGTTGTGGTAGAGAATGTAGTTGATCTAAATTAGTTCTGCCATCGTCATAAGCATTCGGATCAATAGGAGTTCTCCAGTACATCACCTTAATTTTGGATTCACGCGCATTTATTTCAGTCGTGCTATCTTTATAACTGTCATATTGCTCTTCAGACGTTATATTTGATACCATATCCCATAAATTAACTCGTTAAATAACCAGTCAATATTTTTCGGTAATATGGAAATGCCGAATAAAACCCACGGGCGTTACGGAAAATGTTTGCAGTTACATCTACGGCATAAGGAAATATGCTATTCACAACACATAATAATAAGTACGTAGATAAAAGCAATTAGGAACCTTGAAATCTAGAAGGTGATAAGCATAACAGCTTAATTTCCATGTACAGAGAAATAACGTAATATTTTATTCCAGCCTCAGCACAGAAATAAACCCTAGTAATAAGTTCTGATCGTATTCTAATGATAATCATCACCATCATCATCAATTTCACTTAGTTCAATCCTGTAGAATCCTTATAAAATAATTTCATTCCTTAAAAATCTAGAATGGAAAAATAAGAGCTAGTGGGAATGTGTTCCGTCAGTATCATAATCCAAATGGAAGAGGAAAAAGAACTACTTAGGAATTCCATATCCTTTCCATATGGGAAGTAATTTTGACCATTAGAATAAGCCTAAAGTGACGAGGCAAACATTTTATGTACCTGAGATTCATTGGAATTCCCGGAACCGAATTCTCTCTCTCTCTCTCTCTCTCTCTCTCTCTCTCTCTCTCTCTCTCTCTCTCTCTCTCTCTCTCTTACATGTGGATATCGTGTGTATCTCTTTAAAATGCTGTGCTCTCTCTCTCTCTCTCTCTCTCTCTCTCTCTCTCTCTCTCTCTCTCTCTCTCTCTCTCTCTCTCTCTCTCAAGTGGGTAGGTTGTGTTTCTCTTTTTAAAACGTTTTTGATGTGACCTCTCTCTCTCTCTCTCTCTCTCTCTCTCTCTCTCTCTCTCTCTCTCTCTCTCTCTCAGTGTAACAGTTCATTCATCTATCTATTGATTTTCCTTTTCAAGCCTGGATGAGTAAAATCGTAAGATTCTGATAACGAGCTACGTAGTTGGCCAGACATTTTGTACTCCTGAATGATTACGAATATATTCTTCTACCTAGATTCTGAATATAATTTACTAAAACGAAATAGTAAACTTGTATTCGTTGTTAGGATAATAATGAGAGAATAAAGATTATGAATGTTGCGACATATCAAAATAAAAAATTTTTTCAATAAACTTACGACAAGAAATAGAATAATAGCCCTAGTTCAAGGATACCATATTGTTACGTTTTAAACAAGACAAATTTTCAGTAAATTATTTCTGTGTTTGTTTCAGGCATGGTATGTTTCCGTTTCCATGTACAATGTTGTCAAGCCAGTGTTTACGGTTCAAGCTAACCAGCTAATTATTATCTGTCCATCTTCCCCACGAATTTATCTTGTAAGTTCTTTTATTAACTTAACCTTTTCTTAACACTCGAATGTCCCCACACGAAATGCATATTACAAAATATTCCTGAATGATTCCAGATTTCATCTTTAATACAGCCTTATAACTTGGATGAACACCGCCTGACATTGACAGTATTCCTGTAGCATGGATTTTAAGAAACAAATTTTTCCATTTCCTCTTATGCTTGAGTTGCAATTCATCTAAATTCGCACTATCGTCGTCATAAGTCTTCAGATCAAAAGGAGTTCGCAAATACATTACTTTTATAACTTCTATTTTGCGCTTCAGACGTTAAATATAATACCATATCCTATAAATTAACTCTTCAAATAATCAATCAATATTTTTCTGTTATTTGGGAGGCGCAGAAAAACAAAACAATGGTCCTTACGGAAAATGTATATAGATGCATCTACGGCGTAGATATGTTATTCATAATACAGTAGTACCAATATTAATGACAAATATTATGATGAGAGCCACGGGCGCCGAAGACTTTCAAAGGGGTAAACATAAAAGCGTAATTTGCATAGGAGAAACATGAACGAGCGCAATTTTGCATTCCAGCATTAACAACAATAAACGCTTGTATTAAGGGTCGAATAATGGTAATATTATAATAATAAAAATAATCCATTTCATTAATTAATATCCTCTCGAATATCTGAAAACAGTTTTATTCTTTTCAATAAGTAAATTAGAGAACGAACTAGCTGGAAGGTGTTCCATTAGTATCATAAGCAAAATGAAAAAGGAAGAAGGCCTACTTAGGAATTCCATATCCTTTCCATACGAGAGGTAATTGCGACCATCGGAATAAGCCTAGAGTGACGAGGCAAATGTTTTATGTATCTGAGATCCTCTGAAATTCCTGAAGGTCTTTTCTAGGTGGATAGATTGTTTCTCTTTAAAACGAATGTGATGTAATGTAACCTCTCTCTCTCTCTCTCTCTCTCTCTCTCTCTCTCTCTCTCTCTCTCTCTCTCTCTCTCTCTCTCTCTCTCTCTTTTTCAAGCGGATGCATTGTGTTTCTTAAAAACGCTTGTGAAGTGACCTCTCTCTCTCTCTCTCTCTCTCTCTCTCTCTCTCTCTATCTCTCTCTCTATATATATATATATATATATATATATATATATATATATATATATATATATATATATATATATATATATATATATATATATATATATATATATATTTTATATATATACATACATATTTATACATATGTATGTATATATAGCAAAAACTATTATATCTTTCTTTACATGGACAAGTAACAGAATTGTGACTCTTTATTAGTACAGTTCTAGAGGAGTATGTATGGTGCATTCAGTTATATTTGAAATGAATAAGCATGAAAATAGGTTTTGGTCTTCTAAAGGAAAAATGCGAAATATCCTCAGAGAAACCTAATTATTTTATACTTATAGTGAAGGTAGTTTGTAATAGATATCTTGCGAACGTAATCTGGGATAAATTTTCGTACGTTTATCTCCCGTTCTTTCTCTCTCTATATACATACGTAGAGTTTACATAAATAAATGAATAAAATATAATATATATATATATATATATATATATATATATATATATATATATATATATATATATATATATATATATATATATATATATATATATATATATATATATATATATATATATATATATATATATATATATATATATATATGTATATATACAATATATATATATATATGTATATGTATATATACATATATAAACATAAACATATGATTATAATCACTATGGATATGCACTTATGTGTGAATAAAAAGAAAGATATTAACTACTTACAGAGATAGATAGATAGATAGATTTTAATGTTTAAAGAAACGACAGAAATGCAGCAGAATTTCTCAGCCAAAAAATTAGCTCACAACGCCGTTTTGGGAACTCAGGGTACCCTGGCTTCACTCTAGGGAGAGTGTTAAGACAAAAATTAATTTCCTCGTCTGTATTGTGAGATATAATTATATTTTTAACACCAGTTAAGCGTAGGATTATTATTATTATTTAAATTTTTTAGACACATCAGGAACTATGCTAGTTGGCCATCATCTTGCATTTATAAATATACATAAATTATATATATATATATATATATATATATATATATATATATATATATATATATATATATATATATATATATATATATATATATATATATGTGTATGTGTACGTGTGTTTATGTGTGTATGTATATACACATATATATATATATATATATATATCTATCTATCTATCTATCTATCTATCTATATATATATATACATATATATATTATTTTATATTGTATTTTATTATATTGTATATATGATATATTATATATATATATATATATATGTATATTCATACATATATATATATATATATTTGCTTTACTTTTTCCGTTTGCTTTAGCTTCTGTTTTCTCTTCAAAAACTAGCATTGTCTCCTAACAAAACACACAAGATTATATATATATATATATATATATATATATATATATATATATATATATATATATATATATATATATATATATATATATATATGTATATATATATGTATACAGTATATATAAATATCTGTATATGCACATGTATGTGTATATGTATAAAAGCTTGAGTGTTTTGCTAGAAGAAAATGCCAGTTTGTGAGGAGAAAATAGAAGCCATAAAGGAAATACTACATATATGTTATCCTATGATATTAGTTTTATTGCTTTATTGCTGTAAAGAAATAATTCAGTCTTTTACCTACGACATCACTTTTGGGAACCGAACAAACTTCAGAATGTTGCTTTCGGTTAATTACCGGTATTATGCGTCGAACCAATAATAACTTTCGTCAGAATTATACACTGTTGTTGTAGGTTCGCTTAATAAATATGTTACCTTCCACGAGTGCTAAAATATAACACTGTTTTCGTTAATACCCTTATTTTATTAGTTGATACTATCTGGAAAATATTTCTTCCATCCAAGCACTGATATTTCGTGTCGAATCAGAGTCAACTTCAGATCCACTTTCATTGAAATTCATTCCGCGTCGACAGCTCTAGTGTTCGAGCCTCGGCAACAGAAAGGAAATAAATCAAGGCGAAAAGCGGGGTCATCTCTTGAAGGCGGAGGAACCCCACCAAAAAAGAGACAGGAAGGGGGAAAGGGTTGAAGTGGGAGAGGGTAGAAAATATGCTGACAAAAGCTCCCTGGAAAGAATTCTTTGCTGTTTTCTGAAAGCTGAATTCTGGCTCATAAGGTGGGTGACTTCCCTTGACCACTGAAATCTCGTTATTTAAGTCTTGTGTCCTGTTTATACATTCTTCACAGAAAGGATTTGCATAAGGCAGATTTCAGGGAATGCTGAGACTTTAACTGACGCAAATGAACAGTCAGACATTCGTATACGCATTTATGCATATGTATATGAAACGGACAGACAAACAGGGTTGGGGAAGGAGAGGGAGTAAGAGGGAGAGTGCATGAGAATATGTACGTTTCACAAGACAACGAACTGTTGCAAATCAAACTGTTAAAAAACGAACCTGCTGCTTATTTTTAAAATTGGCACATATTAGTAACATTTAACTGGTAGGGAGAGGGGGTGAAGGTAAGGGAAATTGAGGGAGAGGAAAAAGCGCTTCCCTCCATTTTCCTGAGACATGGACACTTTTGCCATAAAACTCAGGGAAACTTTGAAATCATCAGCAATCTCGCTGGAAATCTTTTATGACTCGTATATCTATGTGGCTGGAAATTTTATTGTCGGTCGTATGTTATTGGAGACCCTGCTTAATGTCTTTTTTGAAATGTAAAATGAAATGTGACGGCCAAATATATGCCCGTAAGAAGACCAATCCAAAGAAAATACCGAATGCGTGTAGAAGGAAAGGGAGTAGCGATTGAATCCTTAGGAAGAGGTTAAGCCTGCCTCTTAAAGAATATATATTGTCATAAAAAGTGAGAAGAACGAAACGATTTCGGAAGTTCCTAAGCTTATTAGCAACATTAGGGACAACAGCAATCGAACAATGTTCTCCAGAATTTATGATTTCCTCAGATTAAATATTTTCATCTCAATTCGTCTCCTCTCTCCACAACTAACAACCCCCCATCCCCCGCTCATCCCCACCCCCTCCTCTTTTATATCTTCCGCTTGTGTCCGTACCCTTTCATAAAATTGCTGTCATTTTTCGTCCGTAGAATTTTTATTTCCTTTAGTTCCATCTTTATTTTCCTCTTTTTTTTAATTTTTCAGAAGTCTCTCGCCGTACCATCCCAATTCTTCCATAACCAGATGCTGCTGTCCATTAATTTCATGTCATCATCAATCTTTCGCAGTGAATTCCCTCATAGCCGCCATGTGTTACAGCAATATTTTGACCACTTTTAGTTATTGGACTGTTCTTTTATGTCGCCTTGCAAGATATCCAAAAAACTTTTATATTATTTATTCCATTTGTCATTTTGAATTGGCAATTTTTCATTTTACTTTTTTCCTTCTCTTTAACCTCCTTTAATGAAATATCAATAACATCAATAACGTTATCGTTGTTTTTCATATCATCAGTACCATAATAGCCTTTGGGGTCAGTATTTAACATTTTGTTTGTGAATAGGATACTGTAGTATGCTGATATATAAAGTATTCCTTAGTAAGGATGTGCCTTCAAAGCAACTTCTTCCATTTTTTTCTAAACGCAATGTCTCTTAGCTCAAGTTCCAAGCTGTAATGTTGAGATTCAAGTAATGAATATGGAAATCATTTCCAGTAACTTTGCATGTAAAACGTAGCAGGCGCTTCGGGTGCGTTTCAATAAAATACACTTCAATACACTTAAATGTGTTAAATTTCGATGGAAAATATGGGCTACATATCGAAGCAGCTATTTAGATGCATGAAATGTTAGGTATTATATTTTCTTGTTTTATGGCCACTTTCTTTTCCTTCTTTTGGTTCTATCCTAAAGAACAGTAATTAATTGGTTTTTACTTTGTAAAATTCGTTATGACTGAAAGATAATGGACTCTTATTATCAAAGTTTGTTGTAAGTTTTATTATGTCGTGGTTTTGTACAACTTTCCTATTTTTCCGGGGGTGGATAAGCCCAGGCCAATAACCATATGAATTCTAACGCAAGTAATCCCCTGAGGAAGCAAAATTTTCCGAGGGTCACAACCTGTTTTAATTTTATAATACTACAACCTTTGCACCGAGAAAATACTAACTTCAACGCTTTTACCACAAAAAGGAAACTTATGGAAGATTTTTGTTTTGGGGAAGGGGGAGGAAAACTACTTAATACTTTTACGCCAGAATCATAATACGTAAATTTGGAAGGGGAAACTCAAAGTCTTCAAACTCTCGATTCTGCGGGGAGAAAAACTAGTCAAGTTGTACAAAAAATTTTTTACTTTGTTTTTGAGGTAAATTCTCTCTCTCTCTCTCTCTCTCTCTCTCTCTCTCTCTCTCTCTCTCTCTCTCTCTCTCTCTCTCTCTCTCTCCTCGGAATTTATAATTGAAATTTACCACAGATTAGAGATAATTTTTTTGTAAAAAAACACACCGTTTCTGTAACTTTAACACAACGACTATACTCACCATATTTGGACTTATTTTGTAAGTAAAAATATGTACTAAAATATACTTCTTATTTTTCAGTACTCATTTTCTCCCAGAGTATCTCTATAGATAAAAACTGTATTTTTTTGTTATTGAAAAGCACTTAATTACACATACTAAAAATTGAAAAGAAAAAGTTTAACTGTGTGCTCTATGACCACTTGAGCATTTCAACTCAGTGACATTTTTCACTTCTTGTTTCATGAGGATACACGTGCATCTTTACTCACACTACGGCACTAGAAGAGTGAAAATAGAATCAAAATGGAAACAATTTGACTCTCAAAAATCCCTAAATAGAAAACAGATCAGCATAAGAAATATTTTAACTTTTTCTGTTATTCCATTATTCTTGTGATTGGTTTAGTAAAATACATAATTTCATCATATTCTGGATTAGTAAAATACTTAATTTTATCATATTCTAAGGAGTTTTATTCCATAAAATATTGAAACTCAAATTATACTGGTTCATGAGGGACTGGAAAATCAAAATGAGAATATAATTGCTCTCAAAAATTCCTAAGTAGACACAGATCACCCTGAGAAATATTTTAGCTTTTTTTGTTATTCCATTGTTCTTGTCATCGGGTTCAGTAAAATAGTTAATCTGACTATAATTTAAGTATTTCTGTTCCATAAAATATTAAAATTCAAATTATATTGTTTCAGTACTCATAGAAATACTTTAAATAACTATATACATATAGATAAATAGATAGACTCACGTATCCATCATCCGAAGCCAACAGCAGCTAAACGTGTAAGTGAAATGTGGGTTGCATTGACCGTAGACTTATTGAAAAATTAGCTCCATTTCCATGCAAGGTAACACCAAAGAGTTGTCAAGCGTAAAATAAGTAGTGATAAATATCGTCGATAATTCTTGACATTTTAAACAGAATTCTTGGGGGATATAAAATCTAGGAATGTACAAGAAAATCAGACTGCCGATCAAAATATGGATTTATAGAGTGCTGTTTTCTCTCAGAGGCATCGCTTCAGAAAAAAATATGACAACAGCTGCTTTTGAATTCATCCTAGCTGCTAAGTCAGTGATGAACTTTTTAGGTAGAAAATTGCCGAGCCTAAATCGTTTTTTATACTTTACGGAAGACTAATCAGTGACGCGTGGTCTCTCTGCTCAACAGTCTTACACAAAATTCAGATTTGATTTCCATTTTGGGAAGTTTTGTTAAATTATAAGAGATGCTCTTAACAATCATCTCATATCTCAAATATCTATACGAACAGTATTTGTAGCCCTTATTGCCTTTTAACCTTTTAAATCAAGTTTCAAGCCGCTGCTCATACGAACACTCAAATGCATTCACCAATCTATAAACTTGTTTTCTCTTTCATAAGTACAGTTTTCGGTGAAACATCAACCTCTTTAACAAGCACAGCCAATTTTCACACATCAAAACAATTTCCTGAAGCCAAGGAGACGTAACATGCACAGCCTGGTGTCAGAACCGCTTTATCACAAAACCAATCCTCTCACAACTACGATTTGAACGTAAGCATCTCTGTCATCATAGAAATGATAATCACTGCAAATCCTATCATCCTCATTTCTGAGACAGGTTCTTCCACAGAATTCGTGTATGCTAGGACACTCTTGCTCTTACACTCACTTTTCTCATAGGTTAATTAAATAACGAACTCTAAATTGTAGCATAATCTTTGTCTCAATCCAAACTCATGTTTAAATTTTGATTATGTTCTGTCTTATTTTCGCAATGATATACTTAACAGTATGTCTCTATAAATTGTCCCAGTCCTTTAGCATCTTTTCCCTTCATTGAAAGGAGCAACCAATCCTGTCTCAAAATCCGGGAGACTATTAGATTAATTACACTATCGCCACCACAGCTGCTTCTAGTATACAACCCTGTCAAATGCAGGTATCAGTATATTCTACAGCTTTAGTTGCCACCCACATGTTTCCTCGGTTATTTACGTATATAAATGCTGTTCGTATCATAGCATTTCTCTCTTCTGTCATTTAGTACTGCATCTCTTCGGCCCTTTTCATTTCGCAGCCCTTTAGAATAATTTATCTATTTCACTCCTACACATTTTTTAGGTACATCAGCCTTTCTAAAAGAATGATGAGATTACTTTTGGCATACTAAATTAATCTTTTAATTACTGTCTGAAGACGTTGATTCATCATATTAACCATACCTCGATTGCCACCATTTTCATCAATCAGTTTTCTATGTCGTGGTGACTTCCACATACAAGTAAAGCAAAGTTACCCATGTATATTTTACATCAGTTTCTGTCGTCTACGGTGAGGTTAGAAACAAGATAAAAAGAGGTACACTAACTTTTTCAACAGCCTTTGGCCCTTTAGTTTGGTGAGAAATATTTTCCATCATTATTGATGATGAAAATTACGCTTTTATTTCATTGAAACTTTCCCAAAGCGTCGGTGCCTTTTATGTCATGTTACGATACACTGATGTCTTTGGAGAGGTAAAATTGATATCAGATATCCATATAAAAGTAAAAATGAAGCTTTGCAGAATATTTCACAATTAAACTTTTCGAAATTTGAAAGGAAACATCAAAGATGAATTATAAAACCTTCGAATCCTTGTCTCAAGGATCTATGTAAGTGTCAGGCTTTTGAAATGATTTTCAGTTAAGCTGTTCAAAACATTTGCAAGCTAATTAAAGCTTCTCTCTCTCTCTCTCTCTCTCTCTCTCTCTCTCTCTCTCTCTCTCTCTCTCTCTCTCTCTCTCTCTCTCTCTCTCTCTCTCTCAGAAAACACTTCTAAGGTTCCCATCTATATGAAAGTTTTGAGGAAACCTTTAGATCGTATTTGGTAGTAGATATTTTAATGAATTAGGAGCCTTTCAGCTAAAATAACTATAGAGAGATCTATGTTGTTATTTTAGCATTCACTTCATTATTGTTTTTACCATTATTCTGATTAAGAGGCCAATATAACAGGAAGGTTAATGCGCATATTTAGCCTAGATGTATGAAAATGATAAAAGCTTCTTGAAAAAAAATCATGTTTAACTTCTGTATTGTTATAGACATTAAAAAGACCATAATACTTGCATGTATAGGAGACCTTCGAAGTGACTCTTTTTATCATAAAAACACAACAGTGTCGACCATTGATACTTGAATCTGAAAACAGTCGCTCTCTTTAGAACTTTTATCTTCATGTCATATAAAAACCAAAGCAGACTCTACAGACGTTAGAATATTTTAAATAAGTGCTTAAAATTTTCTCTCTCCAAACTCGACCATGGATCGAGATATACCAACTCCCCCTGTTTCTCACCCTGATGATCGAGTGGTTTCTACTCTCCGAAAATTTCTGTTCGTAATTGGATTATACTGGAGTCTAACGCACCTCGAACGGGGAACCGCTGCGTTACTCAACAATACCATTAAGGTGGAATGAGGCCGACGGTCCTGGCTTTAATGAAAGGTTCCTAATTCGTGAATTCCGTTTAGTGGAGGGCTTCTAATTCGTGAATTCCATTTAACGGAGGGATTCTAATTCGTGAATTCTGTTAAGGCGTATTCCCCTGTTTAAATGGATGTCTACATGGTGAAATACGGCCTAGATACCTGACAAATTTTTTGAAACTGAATTAGGCTTAGTTAAAACTAAGAAAATAATATTTACTTGGTGGATTCTAAGGGTATACATTTTTATCAGTTTCCACGTCGCCTTATTACACTAGAATTGACAAGATTTTTGTCGTGAGTAATAGAAAATTTTGGAAGCTTCATCGATAAGAAGGTAATTATTGCTATTGGTAATCTACCCTGACTGGCTTGGGAAGCTTCAGCCAAGCGTGAAAAGGTAGGTACCGGAAAAACACATACACATACACACACATTCATATATATGTATATATATATATATATATATATATATATATATATATATATATATATATATATATATATATATATATATTATATATATATATATATATATACATATCTATCCATATATATATTTGTATAATTATATGCACACACATATATATATATAATATATATATATATATATATATATATATATATATATATATATATATATATATATATATATATATATATATATATATATATATATATATATATACTGTATATATATATATATATATATATATATATATATATATATATATATATATATATATATGCATGTATCTTGTCGATCTTCCTGAATAAATTTAACAGATTCCTAGAAATTCCTCAAGCAGGCACAAGATTTTTATAAAACGGATATCCAGGAAAGGTCGTAAAGAAGTAATGGCAGAATGCAGTAATATTATTATTATTATTATTATTATTATTATTATTATTATTATTATTATTATTATTATTATTCAAATGTGCAATATCTATAATAGAACAAAGAACTTTAAGGTACTGAGGAAGTTTTTGCATAGATAGGGCCTCTGTCTATAATAGAGAAAAAGACTGAAGCAAACGAAGAAATATGGCGTAAAGTGCTAAAAAAACACAGGACGATTAAGATAAAATATATAGCAAATTAACTAACAAACTTATAATCAAACAGCGGAAACCATATTGTTTTCACAGATGACATTGCGTGGGAGTATCAGCTGTTCTAGATTAAGTTTGAAGGCCTGTCACACCTGACCGGTTCCGCTTCATCACAGTTGCTCCATATGAGAAAGGAGAGAGACTGAAGGGAGGAAAGTGTTAGATTTCAGATAGTTTATTAAGATTTTATTTCAGTTATCGGTATAATACGATGTGCAGTTAATTATTTTTTTTACATATTCATCCCAGTGACTCTGCACATAATTACATTGACTTTCAAAGGCACTTTCTTCTCTCTGGAATTCTGTTCTCATTACATCATTACCGTCGTTGAATCTATATTTTCTTATCTGATGATTTTATCCCTGCATTTTCTAATCTGATCATTTCATCCCTCCTTTTTATCCTGTTCATTCCATTGCCCCAACATCACCTCGACCCACTGTCTGCACCACCAGAACCCAACGGTCTGTTGCAAGTTGTGGAATGGTGACAATATCTTACGCTCCCAAGAGTGTCTGGCATTCGTTGGTAATCAAAACTCAGAATACTTGGCAGTTCTTTTTTTGTAAAACAATTTTTTTCAGATCATCTATCTCTTCCCCTGCGCTGTCTTCATTTCTGTATCACTTTTATTTTTTTGTAAAAGAAAACTATTGTGCCGGCTTTGTCTGTCCATCCGCACTTTATTCTGTCCGCCCTCAGATCTTAAAAACTACTGTGGTTAGAGGGCTACAAATTGGTATGTTGATCATCCACCCTTCAGTCACCAAACATGCAAAAATGCAGCCTTCAGTAGTTTTTATTTTATTAAGGTTAAAGTTAGTCATAATCGTCCTTCTGGTAACGATATAGGAAAGCTCCCACCAGGCCGTGCTTAAAGTTTCATGGGTCGCGGCTCATACAGTATTATACCCAGACCACCGAAAGATAGACCTATTTTCGGTGGCCTCGATTATACGCTGTAGCGGCTGTACAGAAAACTCGATTCCGCAGAAAAAACTTCGGCGCATTCTTTACTTGTTTACTTTTAGACATACTTGTGCAATTGCCTCTCTTCTCTCTCGAGAGTTTCTGGTGAATCCTTTGTTAGAAGTTTATCATTTTTACGCTTTTCCACCTGCCTCATTCTTCCATAAATAAAAGGTGCTCTTTATAGCCATATTGTCAACATCATTTCTACATAATTTTTATCAGCTTATCTTCCATCAAGGTTATATTTAATTTCCGTTTTCCTCCGTCGTTCCTTCATCCAGAGACATCAATAATTTTTGTCTGCTTATTTTCTGACACAAAGCTCAAATGAGGTACTTCATGTTTTTGTAATTACCGGGCTTATTTTTTTTCTTATTGTTGTTCGTAATAGAAGCTGTAATAGTAGAATATTTCATTACTGTTTGCTTTCAGCATTGGTTTAAAAGTCTATTTTAGTTTTTATGTATGAAAATTCTTTCTTTACATATGTCTATATATATATATATATATATATATATATATATATATATATATATATATATATATATATATATATATATATATATATATATATATATATATATATATATATAATAAGATATATATATATATATTCAAAAAGACAGAGCTCTGAAAAAAAGTCAAAACAGGAACAGACCCAAACCAGATCCTTTACCCACTCAGGGTCTAAAGGGACATCCGTTTGGCGCAGGAAGCATAATTTAAAAGGACTTGGGCAGGGTCACTTGTATGTACTACCCAAGAATTTCAAGATGAAGAATTATGAAGAGAAACGGAAAATATAAACAGAAAAGAGTCGTATATTTTAAAGGTTTACAGAAAAGTCAGTTGAATATTCTACTTATGAAATCAAGAATAGCGCTATAAAAGTTTCAATCTTTAACGAAGGCATTCGTATCTGTTTCTTTATAGAATATCAGTCAATTATTTACTTCTATACAAATTAGAAAATGATATATGCTATTATATTCATGGTCATCATTAAATGTTTCACCTGTTAAGAAAATGTTTAAATTCAGATCGGAAGCAAGTAAGTTCTGTGAAATGCTGATCAATACTTGTGGAATTTATTTGAACATGTGGCGCAACCTTGATTAAGTCCGTAAAGAGTAAATAAGGTAGACGACTGAATATTTTTCTTATATTATACTTTCCTTTTAAAAGAAAACTTTTACACTTCCTTGTATTTTTCGTATAAAAGGTATCGTCTATTTTGAGCCTGAGACTCCCCTTTTAGGGTTTCCTGTGCACTAATGGAAGAAGCAAGAACTCGGTCTTAATGGAGCCACATTTACTTGAAACTAAGCCTACTTAAATATACATTAAGAACATAGAACGACTAAATGGGGTCCCTCGTTTCCTAAACATAAGCTGGAATCCCTGGGATTAAGTATCCTTGTGGTTTAAAGAGAAGGAACTCATTTTTCATTTCATTTTAGTTTTTAAAATGCGTGGTAAACATCTCTCGTACTTTTTATTTTATAATAAATGTAGTACGTGCTACAATTATCTAGGAATGTAATTTGTTTTACATTGTTGTGCTTCAAATATATTCAGTTTGTTTACTAAACATTTTTTCTGAAATATCTATTCACCAAGCTTTGATATATATTTGATAAAATCTTTCTGAAAGCTCAAAAAGGAATTCCTGTCTAGTTTGAAAAATTTCACGATCTCTGGATCTTTAACAGGAGACGGAACCAAAAAGCATTTATTATGTAATTTGTGTTAACATGCTGCTTATAAGTTATAGAAATTGTTTACCCAGTCGAATCTATAACTTTGTGTACAATTATAGTAAGAGTAACATTATCCTTTTAATCACACACACACACACACATATGTATATATATATATATATATATATATATATATATATATATATATATATATATATATATATATATATATATATATATATATATATATATATATATATATATATATATATATACTGTATATACACACACACACACACACACACACACACACACACACACACACACACACATATATATATATATATATATATATATATATATATATATATATATATATATATATATATATATATATATATATATATATATATATATATATACTGTATATACATATATATATATATATATATATATATATATATATATATATATATATATATATATATATATATATATATATATGTGTGTGGTGAGTGTATGATTTACACATATGTATATGATACTTTATTCACTAATTCAGCCATGCCATTTTTAAAATCTCAAATATTAGGCAACCACACCTCCTGGTGTTAAATTTGCTTTACCTTAGGATTAACTTACACCCCGGCCAGGATTCTAATCAATGCAGTTTCAGCTCGATAAATGATACCTGATGTATCCATTTAGCTGTCAAGATAGATGTTAGTTGATTTGATTCTTGTCAAATTTAGGTTCTGTACTTACAGTCGAAATCAGCATATTTCCATTGTGCTAAATTTGTAGCAGGTAGCTATTTTATGATAGGTTTATCGATAATTCACACGTGAATTTTTAACGCTCTCAGATATCAAATTAGGTAGGATTTAATAAAATGGATCCATTCATTAACAGTTTAAATGAACATGATTATGGTACTTACGAAAAAGGCTTGTACTAGTATTAGCAGTAGTAAAAGTAATGAAAATGACTGCTAAAATATCTCACTGCAATGCAAATTCATTCATTAGGATTTAGACCTGCAACGGCATGTATTAATCCACACCACTTAAACAATGTTATTAAACAACTGATGCGGTATAATCCTGTGTTAATCTCTCTCTCTCTCTCTCTCTCTCTCTCTCTCTCTCTCTCTCTCTCTCTCTCTCTCTCTCTCTCTCCACATGGTGAGTCTCACGGCAAAGAGAAACTACCCTAAGCTCTAACGTCCCTTGCTGTTTAAAAGTACTGCATCTTGACTAAAACATAACTTTATATATTATACATAAATGTTTCCTGCTCTGAAAATGTCGCTGTAAAAAGTGACAAATTTTATTTTACACACTAATTTACCTCCCTCTCTGATATTCCTGCCTTAAAATAAAAAAAAATGTAGCTCTTCCGGTGATTTTCCTCTCTGTGAAATCACAGTACTTTAGATACTACAAAAATGCACTCTCTCATCGAATGCTTTCATTTGGCATCAAAAATGCTTTATTGAATGTAAAAAAATCTTTTGTTTCATTGTTTCATGCACAGCCATTTAGTGACATATCTGCTATTAAAACGATAAGTTATCATTTATACAAAATGTACTGCACTTCGAACAGTGATTGATTATCTCGATTTTTCTCTGAACTTTCAACAGTTTTTGTTGTACAGTATCATTTAGTAAATCAACTTCGTGATTCTTATTAATACACATCTCAGAGCCCAAATGTTTTCGTTCTAAAGTAAGTAGGAAAATATGAACAAGTAAAAAGTTTGATAGTCCGAACCTTACAAAAATTTTGCCTACCAACGTAGAGAATGAAGTTTTCATAAATGAAAGGCTAAGAAATTTTAACGATTACGTGTAACAAAATCGAAGAGGTGAAACAAGGAATTGTTATCGCCACAGTATGTTCTAGTTCCTTATAAATATGTCAATATCAGTTTATATATATATATATATATATATATATATATATATATATATATATATATATATATATATATATGTATATATATATGTATACATACATATATAAAATGGTAATAAGCGTGTATGTGTTTGTTCGTGTCTTAGCATGTATATTTGTATGTGTAAATGGAAGAGAATGGAAGAGAGTGAGACAGAATTGACATCCAAAATATATAAGAGACTGAATAATAGATTGACCTACACATAAAGAGAAAGAGAGAGAGTAAAAGAGCAGAGGAGTTTATCAAGCGTAGAGAGAGAGAGGGAGAGAGAGACTGTCCTGTAATCTTTTGAAGCAAATGAGCTGGGTCACTGAATAATTACTCAGGACGAAGTTGATGAAAAGTGTAGATTACGGTTTTCCATGCATAACCAACAGCCATTAGTATGCAATGGTCATTACCGAAAAAGACCTGCGGCTTTTGATGGAGCCTTTTCGGCTCAAACTTTTTCATCTCGGAACGGAGATCTGTTGTGGCTTCGCAGGAAAATAAGAACAGAGCGAGCTTCTGATCTCGGTATCTTTCTTTTACGCGTCGCTTTATCTAGGTCCATGTAACGAGTATTTCATGGAATGTTTTTGGTGTATATATATATATATATATATATATATATATATATATATATATATATATATATATATATATATGTATGTATGTATATATATATAATATACAGTATGTATATATATATATATATATATATATATATATATATATTATATATATATATATATATATATATATATATATATATATATATTATATATATATATATTGTATATGTTTGTTGTGTGTGAAATTATTAGTGTGTGCATTTGAATTGTAGATATATATGAGTACAAATTTGCACCAAATACGCTGCCCTAAGCAAGATTCATACGAGCTATGACAATATTGATAAAAGTCTGTCCCCCTCCCCCTTCTCCCCTCTCCTCTCTCTCTCTCTCTCTCTCTCTCTCTCTCTCTCTCTGTGTGCATTTTCTTCTACCAGTTTTGATAATAAAAACAAGGTGAAACGTCATAAATACCAATTTCACAGAAACCTTAGCAACAATAGAAGATTTTATCTCCTTTTCTCTTTCCAGAAATCTCTGACATTTCGAAATATTTTTCTATAAGAAATTAGTTTTTAAGTAAAATGTAAAATAAGCTATGTCAATTACAGTAACTTTGTTTGGATCAAAGAGGATGCTGATACGTGATTGAAATATCAAACTCTACTAAAACTTGCAAGAAATCTTGACGGTTCCGTACAAACGCCCAGGAATCTAGAATAAAAGTGTTATTATTACAAAGCATCTATTAGCTGTAAAACTCATGTGATTCCTTTAGAAAAATTCTTTACTAGTTGATATGTAAAATATCCCCTCATTTCTTTCTTTTTTTCGTAAAAGACGTCTTCAAATGACACTGCGTTCTTAAATCTTTTTACCAAACCTCTGTCCACTGTACTGTCGGCCCTTAATTACTTATCTTCCAAATTTAAATCAATGAGTTTGGACGAATATAAAGTATTTCCACAAGGTCGTATTATATTTATTAATATTTCATCAGGTCTAAATAGCCATTAGAAAATTTGTACCTGTGTGGACAGTACTTCTGTAGATTAAAGTCTTTAATTCATTGAAAATTTAAATACTGATAGCACAAAATTAAATTTGAGAGCCCAAATATTCTTTGGATATGAATAGCTCAAACTTTGTGTTAACTGCACAATCATCATTTTAAAATCTTTACTCAATGGCATTTTGACTTCGTTGTCAACCATTGCAGCTTACAACAGAACCGTCTGGTTTCTTGCTTCAAGTTTCAGTATTTCTAGGTTCTTTTACAAATTTCTGGCATCAGATCCACCTGCCTATCTACCTCCCCCACAATCCCTACCTACTGACCTACTGACCACCCAAATTGTAAAAAGTGAGGACCACTCTATTGTTTATATCTGCCCGTTTACTCTTATTCTTTAAAATGCATTCATTTCCATTGAAAGGCTTCGGACTTTAGTTTAAACTATTTGTGAATGGAAAGAATGAGGTGTCTTCTTTTACGTCAGAGTTATAAACCTTTATTGGCGCCTTTCACTTTGACAATTTGTTTTGCCCACATTTGATCTATCTTTACAAAAATTTAAATTAGACCATGGACCGTGATAGATTAATAAATAGATAGATGAATTTTCGACATAACTGGTTTTGATACCTTTTTCTTTTCAAACCTAATCCATCTTCGTAATCCATCTTCGCAAGATGGATTAAACAATGATAGTTACGTAGAGAGAGAGAGAGAGAGAGAGAGAGAGAGAGAGACGAAAGAACACTTTTATTATAACAACATTGCCTGTACAAATTCCTCCGAAATAAATGAAAGAAAACGCACGCGCATATTTCACCAAAGAACAGCCTCATTAATCTGAGTAAAAAAGCATGGCAGATTTTTCCGAGGCACTCGTCTCAGCAACACTTTAATGATTTTTCATATTTATGTTTGTAGGATCTCGTTACTGAACTAAGTTAGAATGGCCGATGATTAAAAATTCTCGAGAAGCTCTCATTTATACGAGGATATTTATAGTGCTTGAATGAGCGTTTTGCTTTCATTTGATCTTTTATTCTTAATTCATATTGCTTACAATTTTCAGGTTTGTGCTATATTGCTATTGCGGTAGTCAATACAGAGCCCAGACTTACTTCTTGGGTCTTTCTTAAATCAACAAAATTAAGGTTATATATCTGTGCGGTTGTGTATTTCTTGCAAATTTAAATGTATTTCCAAATGGCAAGAAAACGAAAATTTATATATAATATATATATATATATATATATATATATATATATATATATATATATATATATATATATATATATATATATATATATATATATATATATATATATATAATATATATATATATATATATATATATATATATATATATATATATATATATATAATGTATGTATATATACATATATATATAAATATATATTATATATATACACACACACACACACACACACATATATATATATATATATATATATATATATATATATATAGAGAGAGAGAGAGAGAGAGAGAGAGAGAGAGAGAGAGAGAGAGAGAGAGAGAGAGAGAGAATATGAAATATATGTATGTATATGTATGTATATACACTATACATATATGAATATATTTATTTACATAATTTTTTCTAAATGAATTTTGCAATAATGCTAACATGTGTATATATTTATGTGTTTGTTAATTTATTATTATTCGATTCTATCCCTTTCGAGCTGGAAGAAGTTGTATTCTAGGAGAGCTTGCTTAGCAAATTAATGTTCATTAATTGTAAATAATAATAATAATAATTAATAATAATAATAATAATAATAATAATAATAATAATAATAATTATTATAATAATAATTATTATTATTATTATTATTATTATTATTATTATTATTATTATTATTATTATTATTATTATTATTATTATTATTACCACCTCCATATTATTATATCTGTTAGCTTTGAGGAATACAATATGCTATATATCACCTTAGCGAAGTCGTGATTCTATCACCAATTTTAAAAGAAGTTAGTAATTTACCATTTATCTCGACGAAATTCAGTCTCATGTGCAAATGATGTGATATGGTTAACTAATAATATTCTTAAAACTCTTCTTAGAGACGCAAAATAAAAATAAAAAAAGTTTAACTTGAGGGTTCTTTTGCCTTTTCAAGGTCTTGCTGCAATTTCCCTTACCCTTTTCTGAAGAATTCCAGAATCGCTTTCATGCGTTAGATTATGTACATATTGACTTCTGCACTCGAGGGCACTTGAGCTGCAGAGGTAGTTCAGGCTGTGAAAAATGTATTATACTAGGTTGCAGCAAGACTCTCTCTCTCTCTCTCTCTCTCTCTCTCTCTCTCTCTCTCTCTCTCTCTCTCTCTCTCTCTCAACCACACACACACATCCCTAGATTCCCACTTCTTTTATTCCTCAATTCAACTGCTGGTTATTCCCACTGTGCTCTGCTCTCTCTCTCTCTCTCTCTCTCTCTCTCTCTCTCTCTCTCTCTCTCTCTCTCTCTCTCTCTCTCTCTCTCTTCAAGTGCACACACACAAATATTCCTTTTACTCTGCCTTCTTTTATAGTGCTTTGTTCTCTCTCTCTCTCTCTCTCTCTCTCTCTCTCTCTCTCTCTCTCTCTCTCTCTCTCACACACACACACACACACACACACACAGGCCTAGATTTCTATTTTCCTTATTCTGCAATTCAACTAATACCTATTCCTACTCTGCTCTCTCCCTCTCTCTTTCCTTCAAGTGAACACAAATATTCCTTTTAGTCTGCTATCTTTTATAGTGCTTTGTTCTCTCTCTCTCTCTCTCTCTCTCTCTCTCTCTCTCTCTCTCTCTCTCTCTCTCTCTCTCTCTCTCTCTCTCCTTTCATCCCGGAGGTACATAAAAGAAACTCGAGATCATGTGTTACTCCTTTTCCATGCCAAGAAATCTTTTCGTGTCTGAAGGCTTTGAATATCTTGCATTTTAAGAGCAAACAGGAGAATCCGCAGAAGCTTCGGTTTGTATAACGTGATTTTTATTTTCTTTTGATCTGACGGTAAATATCTTTAGCCGATATCACGGAATGTAACCGTGATTGGTGGAAACTCACGCTGCACACAGCCTATCAGAGATTACAATCCAAATACTTTGGCCAATCAGTAGCAAGGTCGAGGCTTCAATAATATTGGCTGTGGAAATTTACCGTCATTTCTAGAAAACAGATTAATGAATTTGATTCGTATACCAAGTATAGTAATCGTGTATATGATTAGCATTGCTGATTATTCTTCTTGAAAATTATACATCAGTAATCTTTCTAGGAAGCATAAGCAAAGCCTTTTCTCCATGTCATAGCACGTAAGTTCATCAATTGAAACCATTTATCAAAGTAAAGGATTTTAAATTTAAAGACAGTACTACTAATTCTAACAATTCTCTCATGCAAGAGTATAAAAATTTCAGTCAGAACAAGTGTACCGACTTACCGGGTGTATTTCAAAAACTTCTAACAAGGAAATAATAATTTATTTTTATGCTAACAAAATTAATTTTTATTTGGTTTTGATTTTTTTTATTCGTTAATTTTTTTTTTTTTACTTTGATAGGCTTTTTTTTTTTTACTTTGATAACTTACACCATTAGTTGGCACTAACAAGCCCCATTGATGCTTCTACCTCATTTGTTAGCTCTAATTCTTTGTACAGGTATTTTCCTTTACAAGGAAGAAGATATTTTTGCCCATACAGAGGTTGTTTACCTCTACAGAGGAAGATCCATTCCCGAAGAGGATTGTATCTTTTTTTCTTTTTACTCCTTCATAAGATTGTTTACACCGTAGAAAGTTTTTCTTTGTTTTTTACAGGATATTTTTATCCTGTTCCCAACCCGACACTTTTGTTCAGTCGACTTGGGTAGGAATATCTTCCTTCACCGAACGGGAAGGTTTCCAACGCTTGCTAGAGTATCTCCAATAACTGTTTATTTGTCTCTTTCTTTGGCCGGGTGGGATTCCAGCGTTATCAGTACTAAGTAAACAAGCAGGCCTTTAGGAAGAGTGATTTAAGAACGGCCAGGTAAATCCTGTTGGGACACAGTTACCTAAGTAATGATTCAAGTACTTGGTAGTTATTCGACTGTGAGACATCAGTAAGCAGCTTCATCCCAAAGTGCTTGTTTGGAAAGTAGTACCACATTCCCTCTTCCCAACAGAAAACCTGTATTGCTGAAATAATTATATATATGTATATACATATATATATAAATTTATGTATATATATATATATAGTGTATATATTACAGAAATAACATCGTGATATCATATATAACTAGAATATATAAGCAGAACGAGAGTTCTTCCTCATTTACTCTAAGGCATTTCCAAGCAAACTGAACTGCCTTAGCGTAAAGGATATACATATATATGTATATGTATATACATATATACATATACATATATATAATATACATATATATATGTGTGTGTGTATATTTATGTATAAATTTCTAATTCACATCGCGACCGAACCCCGGTCTTTCAAATGAGGGATCTAGGGCGTTAGCTATTCCTCCGCACAGGTCAATACTATATATATAATATATATATATATATATATATATATATATATATATATATATATATATATATATATATATGTATGTATAATATAATATACATATACAAATATATATAAATATATATATAAACGTCGACTATACATAAAAGAAGTATTCAGACAACCTAACCATAGTTATTTAACTGCTCCATCCATAAATTCACTAAAAAAAGTATATTAGCCATACTAGCTATTATAAACACATTTCCGGAAACAAAAAGTCCATATCCTGTCATTTGCTCTTTGCAACAACTCCTATCAATATTATCATAAATAATGAATTACGG
>NC_089746.1:58581511-58586511 GCF_040412425.1 Macrobrachium rosenbergii | reverse complement strand
CGAGTGAAAGCTGAAAAATTAAAAAGTGAATAAACAATATTTTCATTCATATATAATTTTACTCCGTAAACTGCAGAAGCATTATCTACAACCAATATAGCTTTAGAATACTAGTTTGCAGAGCATTGTTATCAAAATATGATAGTCTAATATAAAAAGTAATTATTTTTTTAAGTTAATAATTCATGTGTTCATTTCGTTGAGGTTTTATGTAGTGAGTTATTTGCAGTTTATTGTGAGGGCAATAACAAATGCATACTGCAAATTGACGAATCATAAATAACTGGAATTGCCAGTATATATTCTCGTCGTCATTGATCATATCTCGACAAACCTATAAGAGTAAATCAAAGTCATCATGAAAGATAAATAATTCGCTTGCTTTAAAAGAAAGACTAGAATTTCATTTTGACTTTGTCTGCAGTTTCTGTAAATTACGAAATACGAAAACTATTATGAAAGTATAAAAAAAGATGGATTTTCCATTATATGGGTGTCTGAGAGAGAGAGAAAAAAAAAAAATACATCAATATCAAGAATGGAAATAGAATAGGTTTTCATTTGGATTCCATCCTCATCCTCAGGGAGTCTTGAGCGAAAAGAAAAGTAAAAAATGCATCACGGCCCATGAAACTCTCAGCCGCGGCCCATGTAACTTTCAGCCACGGTCCGGTGATGGCCTGTGTTGTTGGCACCTACAGCGTGCCACACGCACGATCAGGGTTAACTTTAACCTTAAATAAAATAAAAACTACTGAGGTCAGAGGCTGCAATCCGGTGTGTTTGATGATTTGAGGGTAGATGATCAACACACCAATTTGCAGCCCTCCAGCCTCAGTAGTTTTTTAAGATCTGAGGGCGGGCAGAAAAAAGTGCGGGTGGACAGACAATAGCCATCTCAATAGTTTTCTTTTACGGAACACTGAAAGGAAGGTGTCACCTACACATTCACCTTATTAATAGGTTCTCACGCCTCATCGCGACTAAATGCCGTCAGCACCAGTCTCCTCTATGGCACTCACCTTTGCCCTGTCATGACCCAACCGTGAGGATCTTAAAAAAAGATTCCGATATGTATCTATTTCTGGCAGTAATTCTGTTTGGTAGAATGGTCCCTTCGCATAGAAATTATAATAAAGAGCAGTGAATATCAGTATCATTGTTTTTCTGTGTATAACAGCGATATCTTAAGCTAATGAATTTCACATTTAGACTTGCCGTCGTCTACCCCGGGTTCAGCCTCTCCCACCAAGCGCCCTTATATAAGTATGCAAAAGGAAAGTGCCCTTGGCCCAGCTTCGGGATAAATAGGTCCCAGGGGTTGAGACTTACCGTCTGTACTTTCTCTTTTGTACCAGTATTTCTGCCAGTAGAAAGAACGTTAATGATTTTTATCAACGTAATAAGAAATATATGACAAATTTCCTCGGGTTCTAAAAAGTAATTGCTTGATTATAAAGCATTTTCAACAAGAGCTGCTTGAGATTTTAAAAGTTCCATACAGAAATGTTCCCATATTGATGCTATCGTGGGAATATTCGTGTTCTCGTTTGCCCCAATCACAGGAGCAAAGGAAGGAGGGTGAGATAAGTGAGATGATAGGTATATAAACTTCCAACTAAACTTAATAGTCTGTTGAGTCTGCTCAGCAATTGGATGGGTGATCATCGATGAATGACAGGTGCCGCAGACACAGTCATGACCTCAGATGATCATTACTGAAACTTCTGTAAGAATTGGCAATGGATTAAAGTGAGACCTGCAAAGTCATTTTAGTTAATGCTTTGATTTAATGAGTGAATTTTCTTAACGACTGTTTCTTACAAAAAAATGTAACAGAATGATTTAATTAACGTTAATAGAATTCCCTAAGTTATACAAAAATTTCCGACTATTCTTTTTAAAATGACCTTGAATATTATTATTATTATTATTATTATTATTATTATTATTATTATTATTATTATTATTATTATTATTATTATTATTATTATTATTCAGAAGATGAACCCTATTCATATGAAAGAAGCCCACAGGGCCCATTGACTTGAAATTCAAGCTTCCAAAGAATATGGTGCTCTTAGGAAGTAAGAGAAGGTAAAGGGAAATACAGCAAGAAGATATCTCACTTATTAAAAAGAAAAAATCAGTTGATAAATTAATAAATAGATTAAAATGTATTAAAATGCAAGAAAAATAGCAAGCGAATACCATTAGGTCACAAACACAAAAAACATAAAGCGGCTAAAAGACTGACACAAGCTCTGAAAGAATGTTTCCTTTGACAATTTTCGAATACCTCTGAAATTTATGAATATTATTTTCCTCCCGAAATTTCTATTCTGTCTTCGGCTGGGAAATATTCTCACGATCTAAATCGTTGTAAATATCGAATGAATTTGTTCCTTTCTTCTTCGATTCCTGGTTATTGCACTTTCTTTTGGGAACGTCCGGTGGGTGCAAAGAAATTGCGTTCTTTCACCAGGCCTGCCTTATATTGCTTTTTGGGGAAATAAAGTCCTTTGCTTCGATTATTATTTTTTGCCCAATTTCATATTATTTTTGTCGTATTCGCTTGAGTGGTATTCAAGTGAATAAGTGATTTTACTTTAATAATAATAATAATAATAATAATAATAATAATAATAATAATAATAATAATAATAATAATAATAATAATAATAATAATAATAAATTAGAGAAAGGAAATCAGACTTACATACAAAGTTGTAGGATAAATGTTATCTGCTAAGAAATAAATTGTGGTATGGTTGGTTATTGCAAATAGTAGAGCATGATTGGGAATGGTGGAGAGAAGCTACAGAAACTACTTTAGTGATTGGTTTTGAAAGTGCTTGTGTGAAGAGGAAGTTGAGGGTAAATCAGATCTGAACAGTTAGAGCACGAATGTTTCCCCTCTCTGGAGGAAAGGCCTGTTACAGGAAATAGACAAATATTGAAAAAATGGTGTAAACACAACTTTCCTTGTAGTCATACCTTTCACAAGGAAAAGAATTCTAGTCTTTTCTTGTTTCTTACTCTGTTAAAAATCGAGAGCCATTCAAGATGGTGCCACTCCTTTCCGTAAACGTGAACCCAGAGTAAAATTAGAGAAATTACCAGAAAAAAGTAAACTTTGATGTGCACATCAGAGCGACAATTCAACCAAGAGAACCTTGTAAAGACGGATACGGGATACCAAGACTACCTTTATACAAGGAATAACTTGGGAAAAAATGTGATGGTTTAGATAAGAGGAAGTGAACGGGGTGTTTCAAAGCTTAAATCTTAATAGTTCCCATCTCAATACACGCAGTATATATGTATATGTATATATATATATATATATATATATATATATATATATATATATATATATATATATATATATATATATATATATATATATATATATATATATATATATATATATATATATATATATATATACAGTATATATATATAACATAAATATACATATAAATATATATACATATACTTATATATTCACTATACATATAAATATATAAAGAAAGTTTGTATTTAATTATGTCATACTCCACATCATCATTAGATTTTCTCCGGGATTCAAAGTTCAAAATCAAAGGCTCACTCTACATCAAAGGTAATTATGAAAAGGCTTCAAATCATGTCTAATCTTTCAACTTTTTGTGATAGTTAATGATATGCAAACATTAATTCAGAGAACTATTTGTATAATTCTAAAGGTAACTTAAGCGCTTAGAGTCTAGGGTATTCCCCACCCCTCTCTCTCTCTCTCTCTCTCTCTCTCTCTCTCTCTCTCTCTCTCTCTCTCTCTGTTGTTACGGCGTTCCTCCATTCAACCCACCTTGGGTTAAAAGCTGCAAAAAAGGAATTCCGAGCATTGTGGTTTGTTATGACAGTGCTCAGACACATAAATGTAGCCAAGGCAACGTGGAGGGCATTTCTTGGCAACGATGTTTGACGTAATTCCTACAAAATATATCCCAAGAAAATGCAAGAGGAAGATATCCAGTGCTGTGGATTTCTGGTATACATACATACATACATACATATATATATACTGTATATATATATATATGTGTGTGTGTTTGTCCGAGCGTGTTTGTGTGTGCGTGTGTGTATTCCTATGTCTATCACTTTATCTATGCATGCATTCATGTATGTTTGCATATATATGTATATAAAATAAATGTATGTATGTATGCATGTATATATATATATGCATACATACATACATACATACATACATACATACATACATACATACATACATATATGCAAATATACTTGAATGCATGAACTTGTAGCAATAAGATTTCTGTATAAATACAACCCAGCCTTGCCTGAACCAGGGAGGTTCGACGCAGACCTAGACAGTGAATTATGTACCTGGTAGTTAGAGGATCGTTACCATTGCTTAATCATGGCTTAAGGTTAGCAGTAACATCCCCAAAGATCTTGTTTAGAGCGCCCTCTGGAGCCATCCGTTCTAAAGAGGCAAAGCGCATTTCGTTTCAAAAATAATTATAAACTATGCATGCATGCCTACACATTTACACACAAATATATAGATATTCACACATACATACATACATATATATGTGTATATATACACATATACATCTAATGTGTGTGTATGTATATGTATATATATATATATATATATATATATATATATATATATATATATATATATATATATATATATATATGTGTGTGTGTGTGTGTGTGTGTGTGTGTGTGTGTGTGTGTGTGTACTGAACCCGTAACTCTGCTTCCGAGCTGTATTTTGATTTTGATATAACAGATTTTATCAAAGCAAAATTCTTTTACCAATAATGATAATAAGAAGCATGGCAACGAAGAGCAGCACTGCCAATGATAATTTTCTTAAGTATTATCAATCTTCCAAGTGGCTACCAACAGTTTGACACTGAGAATTTACAGCAATGTAAATTCATACAGGAAATTCTCCTGGATATCATGTCTAGCAC
>NC_089746.1:58556511-58576511 GCF_040412425.1 Macrobrachium rosenbergii | reverse complement strand
AGAACATCTATTGAGATAGAATGGAAGCAGGCCTAATCACGCGATTTCCAAGACATTCCTAAACATTCTCTCGAGACCTAAAAGAGAGAAGTCGTACTTTACGTAATCAGTCTCAGAGTCTTACGAAAATTCGGCGACTACTTTCCAAATTACAAAATGTTTTCTTAACTTTAATTTCTTAGTACCGATGTCAAAGTGAGTGATCTCGGTGATGCATTTTCCTCTTGAGTGATTCTTTACCGGAATTACGAACTTTTCAAATAAGAAATATCTTCCATTTTCAAATAATAGATGTGCCGAGTGTTGAAGTTTTATGATTAACTCTGGAGGGTTCCGATTGTATAGAAAAATAATTTGATAGCGTATGTGCCCTATTACCTTTCAGTCAGCACACACAGATATATATATATATATATATATATATATATATATATATATATATATATATATATATGTGTGTGTGTGTGTGTGTGTGTGTGTGTGTGTGTATGTATGTACATATATATTTATATATACATATATATATATATTGTATATATACATGTATACTTACATGTGCATCAAACAGGAAGGCGGACAGGAATACTCTTGATTGGTTTTTGATTGCATGTTTAATCCCAACGTTTTATAATCCATGATTACATCATCGGGGGTTCTAGAATTAATAAAATATAAAACACTGACAATTAAAATCACTGAATAAATACACAAAGGCAAAATCAGAAATTACAAAAAGAAAATCGACTAAAAAGGGAAATTTTACACACAGGACAACGGGTAACAAGCAAAACTCTCGTATGATTTCTAATGCTAGAGTGTTCCGGGTTGGAGATTTTTACCCCCGCGCGAAAACTTACCCCCTTATGAGAATCTATTAACCCTTTTAAAAATCTCCTAGTGGATCCGACATAAATCCTATGGGGCACGAATACTTATACACCACCCGGAGGACAGCATAGCACAGAGCTGATCTTTAAATTTAAGAATGTTGACAGGAATGAGTTTAGTATTCAAAGCAACAAAATGTGTCTGAATAATGCTAGTAAATTCTGTTCTAAAAAGGATGTCATGACAGCATGGGAACTTAACGTAAAAGTAGTTTGAGTACTGTAGGAGTATTACGTTCAGTTAAAAACCTCTTATTTAGTATTTTATTGAGGGTATCAAAAACTACCTTTGCAGGGAAAAAAACTGTCTGAAATATTCTACAAGAAAGGTAATTCCTTCATGAAAAGCTTTCCAACTAGAGGTGAGA
Organism: Macrobrachium rosenbergii; assembly: GCF_040412425.1. Classification (NCBI taxonomy): domain Eukaryota; kingdom Metazoa; phylum Arthropoda; class Malacostraca; order Decapoda; family Palaemonidae; genus Macrobrachium; species Macrobrachium rosenbergii. Next base: position 58,575,256 of record NC_089746.1, on the reverse strand, counting down.
GAAAAGGCCCCGTGGAAGAGAGTAGCAACAGAATTAATCTTAAAATTATAAAAGCAATAGCTGTAAAAATTGGCTTTGAAAGACTAAACTTGTTCTCGTCAACCTCCTGACGGTTGGCTCTATTTTTAGATGTAAGGATCAGCTTTGTGCTATGATGTTTTCCGGAGTGATTTATAAGTATTAGTCTCCCAAATGTAACTCAGGGATTTATGTCGGATCCGTTCGGAGACTTCTAAAAGAGCGAATAGATTCTCATAAAGTTTTCGCACGGGGGTAAAAATCCCCAACCCCGAACACAGTAGCATTAGAAATCAAACGAAAGTTTGTAAAATAATCATTGAACACAAACTTTCTACATGACTGGACGAACTTCGAGCGAACTCGAACTACCAGGACTTGAGTCTTTGGTAAAACATCTGGTTACCAAATTGAACACTCAGATTTCGGCTGTCCCTTTATACCTGCCGTAATAATAATGTTTTTGTTATTTTGTTTTTCTTTTGTATTCCAGTCCGACATTCTGTCTAACGTCTGTATTCGAGCATACTTGTCCTTTCCTCATTGCTCTCATATATATATATATATATATATATATATATATATATATATATATATATATATATATATATATATATATATATATATATATATATATATATATATATATATATATATATATATATATATATATATATATATATATATATATATATATATATATATATATATATATATATGTATATATATGTGTGTGTGTGTGGGGTGTTTATATAAATCTAATTTCTACGTATATACATATATATATACATATTTGTGTGTACAGCCACATTTCAAGAAAACGATGATTACAAATGTTTTTCTGTTAAAAGAGTTTTATATATTGTTGCATGTATGTCTATTAGTGTATAACCGCTTCATTGCGTATCAAAAATCACGGTACTGAAAACTCAATATCGCTGCAAATTCCTCCACCAAAATATTTCATCAGTAACAGAGGGTTGAAAGCCTAAAAGAATCCTAAGTTCGTGGAACGTCGCCCACTATTTGACCTAGAACTCTGCTTTTGGAAAACGAGGAAGAAGAATCCTTTCTCGTGTGCTTTTGTCAGCATATTTTTCTCTCCGTTCTCAAAGGACGGATCCAGCTTCTTTTTGTGTTGTCGCCCAGGTTTGGACGCTGGAGTGTTTGGCGAGACGGGAACTTCCACAAAAAGGCGCTCGAAACTAAATGCAGTTGCTTGAAGGGTGTCGGTGCTTGGCTGGAAGTAGCGGTGCTTTAATGGAAGTAATACCTTCATGAATTCTGAAAGGAAATGACGGTACTGACAGCAAACCCGCTTGGTTTCCTTAAAGAATGTGAATATCTTTTACCAAAGTAGGCAAATATCAAAATTTCTTTTTTTTTTTTTTTTTAATATACGCTACCCCTCTTGAAAAAACATTATTTCCAACAATACCCAACGAGTAATTGATGTGGTAAACGATATCATTGCATGAAGAGTTTGGCGGGCAGTGACCTATAAGCATTAACTGTATTATAATGAACATAAAAAACTAAATGAACTCCAGTTTCAAATTCCGTAACTATGAACGCTATAGAAATTTGTAACAAGACCGATTATTTTTCCACTCAAGTTGATTTTTATTAGCTACATCATTATTGTTCGTAAAAAGTATTTATTCAAACTGACAAAGTCAAAGAGTTAGTGACTTGTCAATGAAGCCTCAGCAAAATAATTCTCTATCTACTTGCCACTTAAGTCAATAGAGAATGCCAAAGTAAAAATGATATAGCAGAGTAATGGTTATAAACTTAGATGAATCAGTTACATATGACACAAACGGAGAGTGCTCTGTTACGAACCTCTCAGTAAGACTTCAACATTTATAGAAAAAGAAAGAAAAAGATCTCTGATGCTGAGCAAGTTGACATCTTTTCACCCCAAAAGGAAAATGCTGATGCTCTGCAAGACGAGTCCCCATCGACTTCATTGGTTTCATTACCATGGCCTAGCGACCTATGGGGTACGATAATAAACCTTCAGATTCGTTTGCCGCAGCTATGACTGAAGCGTGACAGACAGACAGACAGACAAACAAAACGATCTAACGAATGTGTAAATCCCAATTGTCAATATCAAGGAAACAGACATCGCTATTTCGAAATACGGAAAATGGCCAATGGCGCTATACAAGACAGGTAACACTCCCTAGCTCAAAAGCTTCAACCTCTGAGGGTGATGTTGGGATTTCGCTCTTGATATTGACCTCATCAATATGTTTCAACATCTGGTTTAATCTGATTCATATTACTAATCATTTCGAAGGCTTGTGAATTTTATTTGAAGCAGCAATGTGAGGAGTGATAACCTAGAACTGCTGTGACTGTTCTTCGTATGTTTTCTTTCCATAGCTGCAGTTTTAATGCCAATGTTCTCTACAGCTTTATAATATTCTCCACAGTTTTACAATTAATAATATTATCTACAGTTTTACAAACAATATACTGTACAGTTTAAAAACCAATGTTCTCTACAGTTTTACAACAAATTTTTCTACAGTTTTACAACGAATATTCTCTACAGTTTTTACAACCAGGTGTTCTCTAAAGTGTTACCACCAATATCCTCAAACCTTAGGTAATGGCAGAGCCTGTAACACCGCAGCCTTCCCACGCCTTGCACGTTCTCTTGCACGATTTTCACGCAAGAGCATTTTTTATTCGCTTTCAGTCTTAATTTACTATTGGCTAAAGCGGACATTTCCCACATGCAACGCTAATATGACTCTAGATTTTCCATCCTGTTACAAGAAAAAGAAAGGCATAAAAATCACAGGAGTGCACACACACAAAAAAAAAGGGAGATACGTAAGCAGAAAAGCAATTAGAGAGCATCTTTATTCCAATATTTATTCTGTTTCACCATTTATTCTTTTCTCTAAAAAGGGGTAGCCCTTATTTTTGAGCCAGATCTGAAAGACGCGTCTCCCAGTTGAATCCACCCAAAATTAAGGGGACCTTTTTTTGTCAGGTCCCTTTCAGAAAGGGACCCGGAGGGACACTGTTAAACTGTTTACCTTTCTTCTGTTTACATCCCTTGTCCACCACACCTCACCCTTCAAGCTTCAACAACCAGCACCCCACCTCACCCCACCCCAAGCCACACCACTTCACTCCACCTCACTTCCCCTCCCCACCTCAAACCTCATCCCACCTCTTCTCTTGCTCATCCACCCGAGTCTCATTCAACTGTTTTTTATATCTCTTTCCCTTCTTTTCCTTGATTTGTCCCTCTTTATTCACAGACTTTTATTTTCTTCTCTTAAGTCTTTACTTCCTCCTTGTTTCTTCTCAAATTATAAACTTCATATTTGTTTAATTATATCTTTACCCTCTCTTTTCTCGAGTATTTGCATTTCGCTTTAGGGATGTTAGTAAATTCTGGATATTCTTGATAGCAGGGATGGACAAGATCCTGATATTTTCTGCCCTTTGTTTTTTTAAAATAGTTTCTAGTGTGTTGTCTTCAAAAATTAGTAGATTCTATAGATATTTAGGTCGACGTAGTATCTTTGCTGATGAGCGCAAGCTTAGTAATACAATGCCTGTTCCAAAGAATGGCATATCGGCAGACTGCTGTAACTACAGGCCAATTTCTATTCGACCTGAGTTCTTCAAAATTGTAGAAAAACTTATTTATAAGCCATTATATAAATATGTGGAATCTAAAGGATTGTTAGCTGATAGTCAATATGCATATAGGAAGCAGTTAGGTACCTGCGATGCTCTTTTTAGATTTGACATGCCGTTTGCAAGAGAACCTTGATAACAAATTTGAGTTTAGGGTAATCCAAATAGATTTTAGTGCTGCTTTCGATCTAGCAAATCACAAGGCACTTATTTATAAACTTCAGAATCTTAGAGAGGGTGGATATGTTTAAGGATTATTTCAAGATTTCCCCACAGATTGGCAGCAGCGAGTTGCTGTCGATAGGATCTTTAGCAAACCAAGACCTATTCTGTCTGGAGTTCCACGGGATGGTGCTCTTGTTCCACTGTTATTTTCAGTGTACGCAAGTGATATGGTTGTTGGCCTGGAAAATAAGATTGTCCAGTATGCCGATATGCAACATTTGTGGGTGCAGTGAAGTTTCCACTTTTGAGAAATGAAGCTGCCCTTAGTCTCAGTCTTGACACGGAGTGAATTAGTGAATAGTAGTAGACAGTGGGGTGTGCGGCAGAACTCCAGTAAAGCGAAAACACTATTGATTTAGCAGACCTCGTACGGATTTTCCACCCCATCCTCCCCTTCAGATGGATGGGACCCTGCTGGTGTAACTTTTGACTCACATCTTACTTTTGAGAAGCATCTAATGAAAGTGTCAGCAAAGGCCGCACGAAAATTAAGTATTGTACGAACGGCCTCATATATTCATAACTGATAAAATCAATGCCACCTGTTTTAGGGCATTTGTCCTTCCTTTACCAGAATACTGATCTCCGATGTGGATGTCTGCTTCTGCCAAAGATTTATCTCTTTTAGACAGAGTGGTTCGTGGTGTTAAGTTTCTGTTTCCTAATAATAGCAATTATGACTTGGACCATCGACGAATGGTCTCTTGTTTGTCAATTTTTCATAAGTGGCATTTTAAAATAGATCTTTCACATTCACAGTTGATCCCTGATCTGTTGGACAGCAGCACAAGTATGCTTTAAATATGCCTAGCTGTTGAACTTCTCAGTTCCAGAGGGCCTTTGTTCCTCACACCGCTGGTCTGTGGAACAGTCTCCCTAAGGATGTCGTGCAGTTGGAACTTCAGAAGTTCAGGCGAAGATGCACTGAATTACTAGCCTCTTTGTATCCTAATAGTATACTCACATTGTTATCTGTTTATTTATTAATTTGCTAATTTATTTTTTCTTTTTTTAACATGTGATCTCTTCTTTCTGTATTTCCCAGCACATTCTGTTACTTCTTTCTAATAAACACCATATTCTTTGAAGGCTTGAATTTCAAGTCAGTGTCCCTGTGCGCTTGTTCAATATTTTTAGGGATCATATGTAATGAAACATATAAATATACACTGAACTCTTCTGTTTTTAAGTGTAAGATTGATACACTTTATTCTTTCACACCGTGTTGCTCAACTTAAGCTTCTTTTCCGAGAATTTCCTCATCTTTCGCAAACGTCTTGAATTATAAGCTTTAATTTTTGGTCCTGTTACATTAACGTGATCCTCTTTTTCAGGACTTCTCCAGTTTTCCATCGTGAATCCTCAAAATTAATCGACTATTTTTCCTACCTCATATCTTTACTCCGTCCATTTATTCTAGATTTAATTCGCCCTTTTTTTTTTTACCTCAAGTCACGCAAACATCCTCCTAATTCGTTTTCAACGAGACGAATCTTTCCATCGAGTTCTCGTCGTCATCCATCATGGTCAGCAAATGTTCGCTTTCATAACCGTCTTATGTTCCGTCGACATTTTGACGAATTTCACGGCTTCCGCCGAATGGAATCAGCTTCTTTGCGTCCTCCACAGATGTCGTGTTTCTTATTCTTTTTCTCTCTCTCTCTCTTCCTCGTATCATTAAATTTAATGATACACTCCTAATGATATTCTCTTGTTACTTCTTGACGAGTTTTTCGTGTCGCTTTCCTAATTGTTTCCCATGATCTGATTCTCTTATTTCTGTGATAGTCATGGGATAAGAAAGATTATATACATACATACATACATACATACATATATATATATATATATATATATATATATATATATATATATATATATATATATATATATATATATATATATATATACATATATAATATACTATATATATAATATACAGTATATATACATATATATACTATATATACATATACACACACATTTATATACTATATATATAATATACAGTATATATACATATATATACTATATATAAAAATATATAAATATATATGTGTGTGTGTGTTTTAAAGAAATTAGTGTAAAAGTTAATGGTTCTCAGTGTTTTCGTTAGCTCTCTGTATGGTAACATTTTACATCTCAAGAAAAAAAATTCTCATTTGCACCAGTGATTTTTGTTATCATTTACGTCACATCTCAGTTACTCCTATCACGCATTTACAGATGCCTCCTTACCCTCAACCTTTCCTTTTGGCTGCTTCAGAATAAACCAAAATGCCACACGCTTTTGTCTTTTCCTAATCTCGCGCAGCTCTTTCCCTGTTAAGACTTATAAAATCTGTCGCGCTCTTAGCTACACCTTCTGGGTATGCTTAATAATAATAATAATAATAATAATAATAATAATAATAATAATAATAATAATAATAATAATAATAATAATAATAATAATAATATCCTTATCCCACGACTATATATATAGTCGTGGGATAAGAATGGTTATTTATATATATATATATATATATATATATATATATATATATATATATATATATATATATATATATATATATATATATATATATATATATATATACATATATATATGTGTGTGTGTCTATGTGTGTATATATGTATAAATGTGAGTGAGTTCGGCTGCGTGTGTTGGTGTGAGTGTGGATGTTTGTAATTTTCTGTATACCCTTGTGTTCTCCCAGGTCCATACCCCTTTTTTGAAAGATATATAGACAGAGTTCTCTAGCCTATACCCGTGATTGACCGTTTGATGTTCAACAAAACCGTATTCAAAATGAAACCGTTTTGACAAATATTCACAAAACAAATATCAAATGTGAAGGTAAAAGTAATCAAAACGCACCGGAAATGACAAACACTCATATTTACTGATATATTTCCAATAGACATGAACGCCAAACAATAACAATATAGTGTTGAAATTAGTATGTTTGCTATTGTGTTTTGTTTCCCTATATCATTTTTCTACATTTTTGTTTGGTGTGTGTGTGTGTGTGAATGTAAATGTAAAATTAAATGAAATATAGAACCAAACATTTTATTTTTACCATGGAGGATGCAGATGGATATTTGTTCCGTAAATTGTTTTATATTTTGTGCAAATATTTTTATCTCATTCTTATTTCTGGTGATATTGGGGAGAGAGAGAGAGAGAGAGAGAGAGAGAGAGAGAGAGATAGATCATATTTCGACATAGCTGCCGATTACACTCAAAGTAACGGTGGCAGAGTTAGAAAATCCTGTAGAACTTACTAACAAGAGAGAGAGAGAGAGAGAGAGAGAGAGAGAGAGAGAGAGAGATGTCCCTTTCTGAAGCGTTACTAAATCTTTTACCAATTACGTAAAAAGCCCATTTGGGTGACATCTGATAAGGGTAATACCCCACCTAATTACTGTTTACGAAAGGAAATTGCTGAACTTAAGGAGTTTTAATGTCCTTTGGTAGTGTGGATATGCTTATTGCAATTTCTGTTTGCGTGTTTCGTTATTTACTGAATTTATCCTTTCTTCAGCTTTTACTCTCTCTGATGTTGAAGATAAAACTCTTCACAGTATATCAGTGAAACCTTATTCATAGTAATAATCATCATCATCATCATCATCATTATCATCATCATTATTATTATTAATAAATTTCATACATTCCAATAATAACCTGTTCCTGATGTCTGCTAAATTAAGACCCTTGTGAGGCTATACTTGACAAATGGAATAATGATGAAAATAATTTCGAATCATTGTATAATAAATAAATAGTTCTTAATAACAGAGATTTACTAGAGTGCATCAGATCGCCCATCCAAAGGGGTGAATTCGTTTACGCTAAAACGTGTTTGATATTCCGGACCATTTCCCAACCAAACGTGCCCAGATTGCAAAGACCCGAGCGAGAATGGGTTTTCCTTAACTGATTGTCTTCTTCTTCTTTTTCTTCTTCTTCTTCTTCTTCTTCTTCTTCTTCTTCTTCTTCTTCTTCTTCTTCTTCTTCTTGATGCCATTTTCTTTATTCGAATTTTCCAACTTATTTACGCGTCAGATTCACAAAATATTTTTCATTCCGTGGATGGCATTCAAAGAAAAAATGAGGAAGGATCAGAGAGATTCTCTCTCTCTCTCTCTCTCTCTCTCTCTCTCTCTCTCTCTCAGACAGTTCAGATTTATGAATGGAACTCCTACTTCCCACCTAGACCATTAGCGTGATTGTAATGTTGAAGGGTTTTTATACAAATTAATAATGAGGGAGAATGCATCATAGCTTTTTACTGAGAGAACGAGGAAACATTTAATCACTTTTCCGTTTAATCATTTCTTCATGATTTACTCATTTCATTTACGTTTTAAGTTTATGACCAGCACATCGACTTATTTCTTCGTTTATATATCTGTTCAACTATTCTTTCAACAGATATTTTGCTCATTTCTTATTCTTCTCTATTCTTCGCCTCCCTGATTTATTTCTTTCAGTTACCCATATATCTTTGTATATATGTGTTTTTAGATTTATATTTTATACATCTCTATTTGTATTTCTATTAGTCTCCTTGTTTATCGATTTCCTATGTTCGATTTTTCTCAAAGATTACTAATAACTTACTGATTTACTTAGCTTCAGAAACTTAGCGTCGCAATAATTACTGTTATATTTGTAATAACCACTGACACCCCATCTCATCACAAACGCGAATTGGATATGTACTTAAATACCTTAACAGGACTATATTCTCAGCCTGTCATGGGCCTACCACGAAGGACTTGCTTTTATAAGAAGACTAAAATCTAGACCGGGACCAAAGCAAAGAACTTGAACAGCTTTATCAAAAGAGACCAAAAGGATAAATGATGACAGAGAACGCAGCCGGGGCTGCATAAAATATTTCTAGCACAGCCTACAAGCAAGTTAAACGGTCGGCAGTAGGGTTTCTGATTTGAGTTTTCACCTTTGCGACCGAGCGTTTTATTTCAATTATATTATTGCAACTGCAAAATTGCTGTTCCCAACGCTGTTTTCCTCGCTCTTGAACACTTCTAATGCATTCGAGTGAACGTGTTTGTCTAAAACACTAATTTTTGATAATTCCAAGCATAAGAAGGCTGACTATATACACCAAGTCTACTAATTAAGAAGAATAATAATGGAAGATTAATAAGCAGAAAAGAAAAAGTAAATCCTAGACACGAGAATCATAAAATATGTGAGAAAAATAAGTAAGAAATTTCGTTCTAGTAACAAATAAGTTTTCAAGAGAGACATTCTACGGCAATCGTTGCTTAGATATATTCAAATGTTTTTGTTTAAAGGTTAAGAACGGGTATGTAATTCTCATGTGAGTTGGGTGCTAATTAAAAAGTGTAAATTATAGGATAGGAAATGGGCTATGATCGCGTATATATATACAGTACTATATATATATATATGTATATATATATGATATATATATACAGAATATATATATATATACATATGTATATATATGTGTAATTATGTAAATATATATATATATATATATATATATATATATATATATATATATATATATATATATATATATATATATATATATATATATATATATATACATATATATACTTATGAAGAGCAGTAGTTAGAGAATACCCTGACCACATAAGTTAAAATTTCCTTCACTTAAGTTACAGAGTTTAAAAATAAAGAAACATAAACAAGAAATCCTGGTTGTAGAGCAAAGCTACTTTTCACGCAACCTTTTAATAAACATTTATTGTGTCTCGGCTTACAAGTGGAAGACGGATTTTACAAACTTAGAACCTCCGGCATCTGTTTCATAAAAGATAAAAATGACACTCTTCGTTTATCCTGGAGCTTAGTGCATCTCTTTAGAACTATATTTGTTTTAAAATGGCAAATAAGTATTCTATTTTTTGCTTGCTATGTTAGTTTGTAGTTGAAAACAGTATATAAAAATTATTTTGTTTTATGCTATAGATGGTCGTAAGAAAATTTAATTGACAATATTTTTTATCATTCTGCATATGTAATCTTTAGCCGAAACAAAGTTATATAACTTGTTGTTGCAGCATTCACAGAATTATGGATTGAAACGAAGTCATGTAGAATTATATTTTTCTTGTTTTGAGAACCTCAGAAAAAGCATTATCTCGATTTTAAATGAGTAAGTCTTACATAAATGCTCTTATTACTCATGATGCGATAAAAAAATTGCAGATACAATAACGGAATAGTACTGTATATGCTGGAAAATACTGAGGTTAGGTTATTACATGTGAAAAGCGATAGAAAACATTCTCTCTCTCTCTCTCTCTCTCTCTCTCTCTCTCTCTCTCTCTCTAAATCCAAAGTCCCTTTTTTCTGATATTAATGTCAAATTAAAAGAGGTTTTTTCCTTTTCCTTTATCTTCTGTAAATGTTTATGAAAATGTTGACAAAAATATAATGAGGTATAACATCCCTCTCAAGACTTACCTGCTGTGATACGGGACTGAATCTGTCATTGAGGGGAGAAATATACCTTGCAACATTTACCGACCAGAAACTGCGATCTGTCCAAATGGTGATCTGAGCTTAAGCGGGAAGTCTGAGAGATGATAATCATCTCCTTATCTCTCGGACTTTCCTTTCAATGAACCTCAGACCACCATCTAGACAGGTCTCAGTTTGTGATCGGAAAACGTTGCCAGGGCTATTTCTCTCCGTGTCAGGAAAAGCAAATTTAAGAAACACATTTATGGCTTGTAGAATTTACATATGATTACGAAACTTAATCTGAGATTCGAATCTCATCGATGGCAAAGTGCAATTCGGTTAGGTAATAGCAATACATTTCCGATCCCTTTGTTCGTTGCAATTAAAAAAATAGAGGAATTCAGTTGCAACTTTGTCTTTTGTTTTTACTCTGGAAGTAATTTCCCTCTGGAAAATGTTAATTAAATTCGCTGAGAACATTAAAGCTGAGAGTACTGAATGAATCTAGAAAAACCAGCTGAAGCAAAACCACGTTTTTCAAGCGCAATATGCATTAATTAGGAGGCAGTCTAACGCTTAATTACTGTATATATCGTTCTCTGAATAGACTAGGTGATTTGTTATCATAAGATCCCGGTTGCCCTCCGAGGAAGGGATTCGTGCATACTAATTCAATAAAAAAAGTAGGTCATTTATGCTAAAAGTGTATATTCATCAGGCTATTCATTTGACAAGGAAGATTGCACTTAACAGAATATTCGTATAATAATAAAACAGAGAAAGAGGGTATGAGAACATAAGTAAACAATGAGCCGAAGTTTCTTCGGCGCAATCGATTTTTCTGTACAGCCGTTACAGCTTGTAATCAAGGCCACCGAAAATAGATCTGTCTTCCGGTGGTCTCGGTATAATGCTGTGCAAACCGCGGCCCATGAAAATTTAACCACGGTCCGGTGGTGGCATATCCTATATTGTTGCCAGAAGCACGATTATGGCTAACTTTAACTTTAAATAAAATAAAAGCTATTGAGGCTAGAAGGCTGCAATTTTGTATGTTTGATGATTGGAGGGTGGATGATCAACATACCAATTTGCAGCCCTCTAGCCGCAGTAGTTTTTAAGATCTGAGGGCGGACAGAAATAAAGTTTTTCAATTGTCAAGAGGAAACCATCATTCCAAAGACTACGAAACGTCACAGAAAGCAGTTGTCAGGTAACGTCACCTTAATATGGGCGAACTCTGTTGTTATTCTCCCTGACAAAAGGAAACAGACTTGGGCAACCGATGTATCCTAAATGCCTCTGTAAAAAGGAAGAGACGCTATTCTCAGATATACAAAACATAAGTGAAACAGGTTTTAAAAAATCCATGTGACCGATAACTTTTTTTTGTCCTCATATTAATCTTCAGTGCTGCTATCTACCTATCTATCTCTCTCTCTCTCTATCTATCTATCTATCTATCTATATGTCATAATAACCTCACAAATGTCTTCGAGGTCGAAGAGAGAGTTAAAGTCCACTCTGTAGGTAGATTTTAAGTATTTTACATGGCTAAGAAACTATGATACATGTTTTTGTAAACCGAAGATATTTTTCCATTTGAACTACATTGAAAGGAACATTTTAGAAACGGGCCAATGCCCAGCAGAATAAATCTATTTACTCAGCAGCATCATTTATTTATTGCATAAGTGTCATTTCCGTTCTCTGTCCCTATTGGAAATAGACATCGTTCCTTGCTCCTATATGATACTGTATTTGTTCCTTATGTCACTATAGTAAATAACCTTCGTTTCTGTGTCCACAGTCGATTTAATCTTTGTAGTCTTATTTAATCTTTGAAGTCTTATTTCCTGTATCCCCTGAAGGAAATATGACTTACAGTTGGTTTTAAACGGCTCACTGTAAATGATTTTAAAGGTTCTTTACCTCCAGCCTTTTATATATCATCAATTCCCTTTGGCTCCTTCCTACAAGCTGTGGACCTCGGTAAACTTTATCAGTTTGGTTAAACTGCTTCGCATTAATAATAAGTAGTCGTAACTGCTGCGTCTTGCATATGTTGCATCGGTTGATGGAGAAATCTATTGGTTTTGCTGCAGTATACTTAAAGGTTATAGTTTAGAGACAAGTATACAATAAGCGACCTATGTATATTTCTCTGCGTATGTATAAGTCAATCCTGTCATGATTGTTCCTAATGAATATTTACTCCCAGTTTTATAATAATAATAATAATAATAATAATAATAATAATAATAATAATAATAATAATAATAATAATAATAATAATAATGCTACGAAATTCACTATGACGTGATTAAATTTTTGTATATTGAAAAATAATACAATTTGTTTATATAATTGTTGATTTTTAATAATAATAATAATAATAATAATAATAATAATAATAATAATAATAATAATAATAATTTAGCTGTTTCATTTCCCATTCAAATTCAACAAACCAATCGTCAAACATCAAAGAACAGCCAAATTTCAATTAATACTTTTGTATTGCAATTGATAGGTTCGGTAACCGAAACAGGTTGGCGAGAGTTCGAACTCGAAAATTTTGACAGGGAATAATGCAACGTCTAAAACACATATACTTTAGGTTTCCTCTCTACCTCTCTCTCCCTTTCAATCAGCTTCAAAGCATATACTTTTTTTATAGAATTAGTATGAGTTTATGTGAATAAATGTTGAAATGTATGTGCATGGACATAGATATGGAAGGAAATTAAAGCAATGTATATGCGTGTATGCGTGTATATATACATACAGGCGCACATACACACACACACACACATATATATATATATATATATATATATATATATATATATATATATATATATATATATATATATATATATATATGTGTGTGTGTGTGTGTGTGTATGGATGTTGTGTATATATGTATGTATATATACACACATATTGCTTTAGTTTATTTTCATTTCCACGTCCATGCACATACATTTCACACACACATATAAATTATATATACATACACACATATACATATAAACACGTACAGAATTGCCAATCCCCCGTTCGTAAACTTTTAAATGAAAAAATTTTAACTTTTCTCAATAACTCTATATCCAAAATACTTTGTTATAATTATCATTATTATTGTTGATGACGATAAGGAACCACACTTGCAAACAGATAATCGCCTGAAAATTCAAAAAGCTGATTAGAGCGAGCTGACCTTTCTCATATCCCCGGCCTCGATTCATCCTATCACGAATGTGTTTGTCCAGGGATAAACTGATTACTTCTAATCCCATCAAGCGGAAAGGTATCGCCATCGCCTGCGATATGTTAGGCCTAAGGGCTCACCTGTTTTTCGTGAATGAGTGGATAGGAGGGACGGGAGAGACGCCGGTATTTTTTATGCGCAGTTGTATGTTAGTCTTTCTATATCTTTATTTTCCTGTTAATTTATTTATTTTTCTGTCGACTCGTTTATTTGTTTGAGGGGTTCTTCACTTTAGTTTTTTTACTTACACGAAACACAATAAACCTTGTTTTCCAAGACGATGGTTTTTAGCCTTATGTTGTACGAAAGTTGGCCCATTCTTAACAATAAACAACAATAATAACAACAATAATAGTCTCTATTAATTTTTGTTTCTGTTTTGTGGAATCAAAACTTTATTTTGAGTTCTTATTTTAACAATAATAATAATAATGGCAAATCATCATCATCATCATTCACGAGTTCATAATAATAATAATAATAATAATAATAATAATAATAATAATAATAATAATAATAATAATAATAAAAGTACACGGACGCAGGTAAATATTCAGTCCCCACCTAACTTCTTGTACTGGCATTCTAACGCGATGCTTTCATTCTTAAAATGAAACCCATCGAGAACGTTTTGATATATTCATATGAGAAGCCAGACAAACAGACAGGTAAACAAGCAAGCAAAGTAAGCAAACAAACGAAGGAAACAAACAAACAGAGTTAAACACAAAACCCCCAACCGAACTTCATCCGCAGTTCTCGATCGCAAACACACAAACATCAGATATTCAAGACCCAACAAGTGTTGATGGAGATGAGATCTCTCCGAGAGATTCTTGGGGCCATGAGAACTTCGCCAGGTGGACGAGAGAGGTAATAATAATGATCTGGGTTTTACCCGCATTGGGTCTGATTGCTTCCGCCTGGGCTGGAGCCCAGGAATGGAAGATGGCGTCAGAAGGAGGCATAAGACGGAAATGATGCGTGTTGCTAAGGAGTATCTGTAGATCCATTTATTTGTTTGTTTGGTTTTTTACTTTTCCGAGATGCTTGTTTTTATTGTTATTTTATGTGAAAGTGGGTCCATTCTAACAATGACAGTAATGACAACAATGATAATTGCTGTCAGATTTTTAATTCTATTTTGTGGACTCTTACTGACAAACTCGTATCCTTGAAACGTGTTCAGTAATAATAATAATAATAATAATAATAATAATAATAATAATAATATCAGTACTGGCAGTGATAACCACAACACAATAGTAAGATATGACCTCAGTTAAATATAAAGTTTTGAAATGTAGCCACCATGAAAGAGTATGCGACACTGAAATCATATGCCTTGTTAACAAAAAGGGGACAAGTGTAAATAGGAAATTAACAAATTACGTTCTGTAGTTATTTCCGAGTCATGCGACATTTAAACCATATACTCATACACAACCACACACGCATATATATATTATATATATAATTATATATTAATAACGGGACCTTATTTACGTAGGATGATATCTAACGGAGATTTTTTATTAAATAACATCACAAGTTTTCCGATAATATCTGTCCTCATCGTCTGGTAGTCCTTGGAAGCTTTGTAACTTTATTTTAATAAAAATATCCGTTAGATACCATCCTTTTGAAATTAGTTTAATGTAGCAATATATATATAAATTATATATATATATATATATATATATATATATATATATATATATATATATATATATATATATGCATATATACTGTATATTTATATCTATATATATATATATATATATATATATATATATATATATATATATATACACATATATATATATCCTACAATAAAGTAATTTCATTACTTTTACCAGCGGAAAAAATCAGTTGACTAATATTATAGATTAATGACTGTCATCGTAATTATTACAATGAAGCATGACAGTTTATTGATTTTAATTCAATAAATTGACAGTCATCATGACTGTCAAAAATTTCCCCGTTAAAAATCTCTCCTACTTTTTAGGACCTCATAACGCTGTTGTGAGGCCACACTCCCCACCCCACCCCCGCCTCACCACACTTTTCAATTCATTTATTAAAAAATAAGAAATCTCACACATCTGTAATTTCCTTGCTTTGGAATCCTCTTCTGTCCACAGTCTCCCCCCCGAATTACAATGTGACATCCCTTATCAGAAAGGTCAACTTTCTCCTGCTCTCGAACGACTTTGTATCACCCGTCAGACCATTTATTCCCACATTCCTCCGTTAAACTTAGTAACCCTTCGATAATATGGTTCACTTTCATTCATGTTTTCTCCTAGGTTGCCCTTCCCTTTGGCCTCTGGTAGAAAAATATTGATTAATAAATGACAATAGGTTAGCATCCATGAAGTAACGCGAAGATCTGTTAAATGAAAGTTAATGAAGATATTCTCTTCACTTTCCACATAGGAAGCTGACCTTTGACCTTTAAAGGTTAAAGATCCAATCATTCGTATCACAGGGAGCCTTCAATCATGAGTGAATTCCGTGCAAGTATTGAATATTGACTGACGTTACGAAACGCATTTCAACTTCTTGATATTATTCTGCAGGTTTTCCGCATTATGTTATAAGTTCCTTTCTATTTTCATCTCTCTCTCTCTCTCTCTCTCTCTCTCTCTCTCTCTCTCTCTCTCTCTCTCTCTCTCTCTCTCTCTCCTTAAATATAAAAATGATTAAACCACTTATGTATTTAACTGTCGAAAGAGTACAAATAATCGGAACAGAGAAGGCTCCATTGTCTTTAAAAACACTCGTGTTCTAAGTAAAAATCTTCTTTGACGTCGATTTTATGAATTTACAGGCATACCATCATTAAATATAATTTTCATAAGAATTTCCTCAAAGATATTTACCAAGTTTGAGGGATTCTTCTTTTTAGTTTTCTGTAAAAGAAAACTATTGTGCTGGGTTTGTCCGTCCGCACTTTTTCCTTCCTCACTTTTTCCTGTCCGCCCTCAGATCTTAAAAACTACTGAGGCTAGAGGGCTGCAGGTTGGTATGTTGATCATCCACCCTCCAATCATCAAATATATCAAATTGCAGCCCTCTAGCCTCAATAGTTCTTATTTTCTTTAATGTTAAAGTTAGCCATAATCGTATGTCTGGCAACAATACAGGGCAGGCCACCACCGGGTCATGGTTAAAGTTTCATGGGCCGCGGCTCACATAACATTATACTGAGACCACCGAAAGAAAGATCTATTTTCGATGGCCTTGATTATACGTTGTAAAGAAAACTTAATTGCGCCGAAGAAAATTCGGCGCATTTTTACATTTTTTTTTTTTTTGTTAAAGAAGAATTTGGGAACAGGTATTGGATAAAGAGCCTTTGTTGCTACTACCACAATAGCAGCAAGAAATTCTTGTTCAGTTCCTGCAAACGTCTTTTATAGTCATGCAAGTTAGTTCGATTGCTTTATATAATTATGCAATTCCTTCACCTGTCTCTGAAGGCCGTGGATATGTTTCAGAGAAAAGGACGCGCTCACGCTAATTAGATAATTTCGTAAACGAAATCTGTGGCTCATATATGCATAACTATCAACAAGAATACGAAGATTTTTGTATCATCTGCTCTCCTCGTAATGGAGCCTCATATATTTACAGAAAGTCAGTCAGAAAATATGAAATATTCAAAACAATCTCTCAATGAATTTTCAGAGCACTCTATTATTAAAGGACTTCTTCGTACATGAATAGAATAAAAGGTGCTTCAGTGAACTATTGCGCATGGATTCGAATCCCACCACGGTATGAATGTTTCTTCATTTATCTCCCCCCCCTCTGGATTACAGGTTTGTGGTAGTAACTAGAGCCAGAAAATGTAAGTTAAATGAGAAATCAAGAGCTCGTTAGGACTGTCTATATGTATATATATATATATATATATATATATATATATATATATATATATATATATATATATATATATATATATATATATATATATATATATATATATATAGTCTCAGTAATTGGGCAGCTACTTGGAGATCTTAGCTTAATGATAAATAATATTGCAAGACCAGGAAGAACATTCTTTATTGTACGAGCTTTGGAGGTATAAAACCTCATCATCAGGCTGAAAAAACCGACAAGGATGAGAATCAATAAAATTACAATAAAATGAATTGTCATAATAAATCTTCAGCAAAAATACTAACGAAATATATAAAATGAACAAGTAAATACAAACTAAAAGGGTGAGACGTAAAATAAAGAAAAATTAAAAACACAAACATAAAAATATGAAAATAAAACTAAGGTGAAATGTAAACAAACTACCACTCACAAAGTAAAATATTTAACGACCTAATAGAGTACCTACTATGAAATTACACGATAGCTAGTTGAATACCAGACGAGTTGTTGTTCAATTCCGGCTTCATCTTTTAATAGTCAGCGACTCTGAAATTAAAAGGTCCAGTCTATTTGAACAAAAGACAGTACCCGAAAATCCAGGTCAGTGAAAGGATGGTCCTGTGCTAAACTGTGTTCTCTAATGGCAGAAAAGGGTGGTTTGGAAAGGGGAAACCTAGTTCTAATAGAAAGACCTCTGTGTTCCAAAATTCTGTGTCTGAGCCAGCGGGAACTGGATCCCACGTATCGCAGACCACACTGCGAACAAGTGAACAAGTAAACGACACAGGAATTAAGGTCCACAGGCAGAGTAGGCTTCTCTCTCAAAAGTGATCTTATTGTAAAAGGATTACAGAAAACAAACCGGAAACTAATTTGAGGGAAACAATGCTTAAGTATTTCTTGTAACTTTTTTCGGACCATATAGCTACTATGACCAAGGTAAGGCAATTTAATGTACTTTACATCTTTACTAGCAGTACTGTACACCGGTCTGGGACAAAACTTTTCATTTAAAAATTTTTTTCAGAACTTTGTAAACTTTGAAAACTCTATCCCATTTTTGTATTTTACAAAGTTCTGAAAAATTTCATAGTAGGTACTCTATTAGGTCGTTAAATATTTTACTTTGTGAGTGGTAGTTTGTTTACATTTCACCTTAG
>NC_089746.1:58536511-58554011 GCF_040412425.1 Macrobrachium rosenbergii | reverse complement strand
TAGTCATATTTATATTATTATTTGAACAAACAAAATAGTTATTACAAACTGGTTCAGCAAAAGGTTAAATCCTAAGCTGCAAAGAATATATTAAACGCAGTTATTATTACCAATATCATCATTATTCAAATTACCATTAATTTTATTATTATTATTATTAGCCGGTTTTAGCAATCAGCACTCAGGAAAAGACAACTGTCATATTTACACAGCTCCCTTTCTTTTTGATTTCCTCAAAGTTGTCTAATGAATAACGACTAGACAAATAAATCAATAGTGACAATTTAGTTAATCTTCTTTGATATATATTCCACTCCATACTTCTTTTCCAGTTCTGGTTTTATCTGGGAATCAAATATATGGAATAAGTTGAAAGTTGCACGGACATAAAATCAGCTGACCCCGGTCCCGAATCGAATAGGGGGAATCTTTTATGGGAGCATAAGGGTGAAAATTCAATTAGGAGATCCTTTCCAAAAGCCCTTATGGGAAGCTGTGCCAATGTTCTGATAGATTTTCCGTTTCATCACACACCCACAGACACAACTGGGAAAGGAAGGGGGACAAAAATAGAGTTGGGAAAAAAAAGATTATTTAGGTCGATAGAGAGAGAGAGAGAGAGAGAGAGAGAGGTTAATTTATGTCTTAAAACGGGCGTCACAACAGAGAGAGTAAGAGAAACAGAAGCAGTAGTAATATATATATATATATGTATATGTATATATATATATATATATATATATATATATATATATATATATATATATATATATATATATATATATATATATATATTTATATATATATATATATATATATATATATATATATATATATATATATATATATATGCATTTATATATGTATATATATACAAATATATATACATATATAGATATATATACATGTGTATATATATATAGTATATATATATATATGTCTTTATGTATGTATGTATGTATGCATGCTTGTCTTCATACATCGACATATAACATGCAAATGTCGCCTTACGTGCAGAAGCAACAACAAAAATATTTAAAATTCAAAAGCGCGAGAAATAAAGACCGTCTTTGATTAAAGACAAAAGTTCGAACAGGAAAAAAGCAAAATTACAAGAAGCAATTAAAAGTTTGGAATAACATTGCCCTTTGATTGCAAATCAGTGCGAGTGAAGTTGCTCTGAAGTTGAAATAATTAGTAAAATAATGACTGTGTTGACAGTTTTTTCATGATAACGGTGCTATTATTTACCTATTCATGCATGAATGCATGAAAGCTTTTGAGAATATTCATGCTGTTCATTATAATGTACTGCTATCTCTCTCTCTCTCTCTCTCTCTCTCTCTCTCTCTCTCTCTCTCTCTCTCTCTCATTAGATATCTTACACAATAAATTTTACTTGCTTTTACCACTCTCTCTCTCTCTCTCTCTCTCTCTCTCTCTCTCTCTCTCTCTCTCTCTCTCTCTCTCTCTCTTACATAATCAATACTCTTTACAACACGTAAGTGGGACTGCTGAGAGCATCTTTAGAAAACCACAAGAAGCGAGAGTGATATACATTACTTCTTTCCAGACACGTCTCCAGAATAATCTCTTCCAGGAGCTTCCGGACATTACATCTGTCGAGTAAATCTCAAAAAATAAATTTGGGATACATACATATGCATATGCATTCTTATACATATACTACACATATGTATGTATTTATATATATATATATGTGTATATATATATATATATATATATATAGAGAGAGAGAGAGAGAGAGAGAGAGAGAGAGAGAGAGAGAGAAGAGAGAGATGAGAGAGAGAGAAGAACACTAGAGAGAAAATAGATATATATATAAGATATATATATATATTAGTTTATATAACACTATATATATATATATATATATATATAAAAGCTTAAACCACAAAAAAATAGTCTTGTGGCTTACGTTTATATTAAATCACTGGCATCTCCTTTGATTTCCTGAGCATATATATATATATATATATATATATATATATATATATATATATATATATATATATATATATATATGTATGTATATATATGTATATATATATATATATATATATATATATATATATATATATATATTGTGTATATGTGTCTGTGTGCAAACACATGTTTTAACTTTCAAGTGTGATCGCTACAAGGACCCGGAATTGGACCTCAGGTTTCTCAACCCCTTATTCTGGGATTAATAGTCCCACTAATGGTATCCGGTCCCATTAAACGCTAACTTCTCTCGGAGTCAACGAATTATGTAAATTCGGTTAATGGCGATGCAAATTTCGGCCTCTCGTTTGCTCCTACTTTCCCTCCCGAGGTAACTTCTCGAGTAGAATAGCTCTCGCTCTTTTAGGCTGATTTTCACGAAGCTCAGATGGAAGAATTTTTAAATTCGAGTATATATTTACATCAGGAAATATAGGCTATATAAGCTTTTTACACAGACGAACAATTAAATATACATTATATATATATAAAATAATACATATATATACATATATACATATGTATAAATATACATATATGTGTAAATATACATATATGTATAAATATACATATATATATATATATATATATATATATATATATATATATATATATATATATATATATATATACAGTATACATACATATGTAGAATCTACTGGTCACTTTTTACCAGATACATATGTAATTGTAATGGCCACAATGCCCTCTTAACTTTCTCGAATTCTTTGCGCTTTTTTGGGTACGATTGTCACTACAAAGCCTTAAGATCCAAGAGCAAGAAATATGAAGGAATTCTGATTTGCGGTAGCAGGAAACGAACCCGGGTCCCGGGTTCGTTTCCTGCTACCGGCCATCAGAATTTCTTTATATTTCCCGCACTTGGATCTTAAGTCTTTGTAGTGAAGAGCGTATCCAAAAAAGCGCGAAGAATTGAGAAAGTTGAGATGGCATTGTACATTATATTACATATATAATATATATATATATATATATATATATATATATATATATATATATATATATATATATATATATATATATATATATATATATATATATCGAAGATGTTATTTTCAACATTGGTCATACCATTTACAAAATCATTTATTGACTCCAGGAAACGCATCACTCAAACATGCCAAGAAGTCAGCAACATAGGAAGGCAAGAGTGATTAGAGACATGACAATGGGACCTCTGATGGTGGGTGTTGGGGGCAGGGAGTGGGAGAGGTACCCCCGCCCCCCTCCCATACTCAAAAGTTATAATGAGGCAAAGCTCTGAATGAAGCTTTATTAGGGAACTTTACCTATGGCTTCCAGAGCGAAAGGAACTTTGTCTCATTAAAAGTGACTTACTTTCAATTAAATTAGTTAAGTGTTTGCACAGGAGGAGATTCCTTTCCGTTTATGATTGCGATACGATTTCTTTGGGTTTAGATTTATTTATTTTTTTTATTTAACACGGAGTATTTAAATTTACTTATAGTTATGTATGTGTGTGTAGGTGTGTGATTGTACGTGTGCTGGTATATATAATATAAAAAGGTGATACATAATTTCATATTTTACTCTCCGCCTTCTTTTCAAATTATAACTTCAGCTTCTGGAGCAGATAGAAATGACAGAAATTAAAATCAATACGCAAGAAAGACTCAGATGAAAAGAACTTGAACTATGTAAAATATATATACGTGAGAACCAGAAACAAACTTTGTAAACAAAACTACCGCCTCCTAATACGAACTCTGGGTGACCAGAGAATCCAGATCTCGGAGTGGAAGCTCCCTCTTCATACTGACAGCTCTAAATATGAAACATCTAGTTCCATCACGGGACAGTATGACTCCTGCTCCTCCGTTAAAAAAATTAAAAAGGAAAAGAATTATTCGTTTTGAGCGTGTTTTCCTAAATCACTGTACTCGTTGGTTCACAGCATGTGCTTCTGTTTGTAACTTGAATATTTGACATAATTCAAGATCTTTCACTTGAGTTATTTTTGTCAGTACTTTTTTAGCCCTGACTAAGAAGCTATGCTTTGGAGCGTTGGCGTATAATAAAATATGTGAGTGTTTTTGTCAACTTTTTGTCTTCCTTTTCAAATGGATGTTAAAGCTTGCATGTATATATGTATAGTATATATATATATATATATATATATATATATATATATATATATATATATATATATATATATATATATATATATATATATATAGATAGATAGATAGATAGATAGATAGATAGATAGATAGATAGATATGTATATATACATATAGATATATATGCATATATTCATTTATATATGTATACATATATATATATGATACATATGCTTGTGTGTGTGCATGTTTGTGTATGTTTGCGTACTTGTATACATTAGTATGATTGTGAATGAATAACGTAACCTAACATAAAGTTTCTATTCTCAGATGAAAACCAACGATTGAATCATTGACTTGTCATAGGTATAAGCAATCAACTTTATAACTCTTCGTCCTCTCCAAACAGCACCTATTCAACCAACACTCACTCCACCAACAACCACACACAATTGCAACAATAAATTCCCGCCCTGCAATTTCCCCTCAGCCGGTGAAGCAAACACTTCAGGAACAGCTGCTCTACGTGATATCAATAGGAAAACATCGAGAGAATCATTCCAACTGCTTTCTCGGCACTGCCGAGTTATTCAAGAGTATCGTAGGCGGCACAGGCCTGACTGGATCCTTTTTCCATCCTGTGTTATATAAGGTCTATGTATATTTCTACCTGGATATCTGGCTTTGTTTATATATATATATATATATATATATATATATATATATATATATATATA
This sequence comes from Macrobrachium rosenbergii, assembly GCF_040412425.1. Taxonomy (NCBI): domain Eukaryota; kingdom Metazoa; phylum Arthropoda; class Malacostraca; order Decapoda; family Palaemonidae; genus Macrobrachium; species Macrobrachium rosenbergii. Next base: position 58,549,165 of record NC_089746.1, on the reverse strand, counting down.
TATATATATATATATATATATATATATATATATATATATATATGTGTAATACATATTTATCAAATTTTATCACGATTTATATACAATCATGAAGCTACAAATGTTGTTTAATATCAAATTCACGCTCCTTCAGGAATATCCCCGATGGGGAATTACCACCGAAGGGGAATTGTTAAGTGATAAATGGATCGGTACTCACTTAAAAGTTCCTCTTCGGTGATAATTCCCCACCGGGGATACTCCCGAAGCAGCGTGACTTTGATATTAAGCAACATTTGTAGCTTCATGATTACATATATATATATATATATATATATATATATATATATATATATATATATATATATATATATATATATATATATATATATATATGCATATATGCATGAATTTTTATCACATCACTGTGATATTTATATAAACAAACATTAAGCTACAAGTGTCGTTTAATACCCAATTTGCTCTACCTCGGAAAAATCACCGAAGGGGAATTATAATAGATAAGGGTTCGTTACCTAACGGGATCGAACTGCCGAAGTGGGTACCAACGACGTTCAGTGGGTGGTTTAAAGCGTCCACGGAACGTCGGCGGTACTCACTGTTCGACAGTTCGATCCTGTCGAGTGACGAATCACATATAAGTTATAATTCCCCTTCAGTGCTATTTCTGATGTAGAGCGAATTGGATATTAAACGACATTTGTAGCTTAATGTTTATGTATGTATATGCGTGTACGTATATATATATATATATATGTATATGTATGGATTTATATAACATATGTAAATATATTATATACATATATATATGTGTGTGTGTATATATATATATATATATATATATATATATATATATATATATATATATATATATATATATATATATATATATATATATATATATATATGCATGAATATGTGTATATATTTAGTCAGTCTGAGCGTGTCTGCTACCGAAAGCATGATTTTTTTTATAAGTATCAATATGCGAGAATATTTCGTATTCTATTTCACAGCGGTTTTCGCCATTTGAAATTCTTGCATTACTGGCATATTGCTTCCCTGCGAACCTAACTCGGCGCCACATGCAGGAGAAATATCAGATCTCCTTTTTTTCTCTCTGAGGAAAATCCAATATGGAAATCCCTTTACAAAACCCGATTGCACAACATCTGCCGCAATCAAACTCTATTTGGAAGTTGAAATGGCTTCGTCTGCGCTTAAACCTCTCTGGAAGGTTTCTCTGTTTTGTCTTTGTCGCTTACTCAGAGACCGAATCGAATAGAAAATGGATATCGTGTCTGAAAATCTCATTCGCGAGAAAAGCCGTTGGCGAAGGGGCGATTGTTTTTGCCTCTCAATGTTTTATACAAACTTTCCCAGGTCCTGTTCTGTTTAAGTTCTACCTGTTGCCGGTTTATAAATTTGTTCATTAACGGCACAGTACTCAATACTGCTAGGGGAGATTATATCCTTATCATAGTCCCAAGCCCTAATGACAAAGGAGTTCAAAGTATATGGATAATATTAGAACACTAAATGTTGTTTGATACTGAGGCAAGCCTGAGCAGACTGGTGGAAACAGCAATGGGATTTACTGAGGCCTGAGAGCCTCTGTTCGACAGGATTAAAGATACTAGGCGAGCAGGCATTTGGCTCTAGATAGAACTAATTCCCTCATGTGATGAAATCATTATCGTTGATTTAATACTTTGTTGCTTATATTAGTGATGAGTTGCCACAATTTCTCAAGCTTAGTATCAATCATGACCGGTATCATTTCGGAGATGTCGTAGATAAAGACAAAACCAGTCAGAATTCGAACCCAGTATATATGGGTTCGAATTCTGACTGGTTCTTCTTTATCTAAGACATCTTCGAGATCATACTGGTCATGATTCATATATATATATATATATATATATATATATATATATATATATATATATATATATATATATATATATATATATATGTGTGTGTGTATGTGTGTGTGTGTGTGTATATATGTATTTATATGTATATATACATTTATATTATATATATATATTTATATATATATATATATATGTATATATATATATATATATGTACATATAACTAGATAACTAGATAGATAAGCGTTGATGTAGCATATAACTCTCTTTCTCTCTAAGCGTTGATCTCTCTCTCTCTCTCTCTCTCTCTCTCTCTCTCTCTCTCTCTCTCTCTCTCTCATGAACGTTCGGCAGTAAATGAGGCATCAAGGGACCTCTGTGCTTTAAGTAACGCTTGGGCTCGTCAAATGAAGCATTGGGACAGCGTTATTACGGCTTTAAGAGGCAACCAGAGCCCTTATTGACGGCCGTTGACCTTGTTTAGGGAGCCTGGTGCCGTCGCTCTCTTCGTAGTGCCTGAAAGTGGTTTGTTTTAGGATTAGAATTGTATTGGTCTTTTTTGTCTTTCTGATTACGTACTGTGGATATCCAAACATGTAGTAGGGATATTCGTTACAATTGATAACTTCTCTTAATTTTTAAAATTATCACTTTTCGACCATCATCTGATATTAGTGTCAGTCATTAGATTAGTATCATTATTATAGATCTAAATCGCGTGAGGAACGGCGTAGTATGAGAAGAAGCCATTAGTTAATAATAATAATAATAATAATAATAATAATAATAATAATAATAATAATAATAATAATAAGAAGAAGAAGAAGAAGAAGAAGAAGAAGAAGAAGAAGAAGAAGAAGAAGAAGAAGAAGAAGAAGAAGAAGAAGAAGAATCAAGCTGAGACAAGGGTCAAATGATTTAAAGCTTTGTTTGCTCATGTTGTCATAAATCTCGTGGCTTCTAGCACAGGAAGTCTTGAATTCGCGAGTTAAATGTCCTTCCTCGGTGTTTCCTCAGTCATTTAACCAGCCTTTATTTAAGATGTACGTTAGTCTTATAAGATAGAAGCCTAAAGGTCTTCTCGTATGGCAGATTCTGTTTCTTGAAAGCGTTCCCGTCTCGATATCCTCATCATGTATACAAATATGCCAAGAAACCTTTGAAAATACAGTCTTAAGTTATTTCAAATATACCCGTCATGGTTGTTCTAGTCATGAAAAAGATAGGCAGAGAAACTTCGAAAAGACAGGACAATAAAATATAACCAAACACGCCTTAAATGTGAAAAAGTTATGGCAAGAAATCTTGAAGCATGCAACAATAAAAGTATAGTCGTGAAAAAATGTAATCCAAAAATCTCTGAAGATATAACAATGAAATGTCTCGAAACGTGCCAGTCTTGGTATACTAGTCATGAAAAAGATGGTGAAAATATTCAAAGATGGAGCAGGGAAAATGCTTCAGACTAGCTCATCTCGGCGTCCTGATCTCTAAAGGATGTGCCAGAAATAGTCTTTATAGATAAACCAGTCAAATATCCCCGATATGTCCCCGAGGCGAAGCCCTTGGCGCAAATATTGGACAGCCGTGATCGACAACGACTTTCCATATCAGATTTCACTTTGAAAGGTAATGATTTTCTGAGATTCTCTCTCACGCCAATAAGTTTCGAGAGGCTCCCTTGCCAGAAGACGATCTTTACGTGAAAATCGAATTTTACTTGCCTCTGTTATCATTTATTCGCTATTCCTCTTATCTCGTATTCAGCCATCATCATATTGTTTTGTGACAGACTACTTTATCAATTATTTCTATCGTGGATCTCTTTGAAATACGACTCTACTGAATTAAGATAGAGCTGAATTGATAAATTATAGTTGGTGCGAGAACTAAGGCACGTTAATGTAATGACAGCTGAATCAGTTTTGATAATACGTTTCAAAATAAAAAATTTATTTAGCTAGGTTTGTGACCAGTGAAAATGTGTAACTTTGCCATAATAAAATTCAATATGATAAAAATCGATACTAGATGTTGATGTAATATAAATATATCATTAATTATATCATCGATAAAAGCATCAGAACCACCAAGTTTGATGGAGGATATTTGATTTTGATGTAATATAAATATATCATTAATTATATCATCGATAAAAGCATCAGAACCACCAAGTTTGATGGAAAATATTTGATTAATTACATTACTAACATTATTGGCAATGTTTCGGCACTAAATGTTAATACTGTTCTCCACAATTATAATTAGGACAACTCACGTACATCAGCATCACATTCTAACTTAGGTAACTTAGTTCCAGTGAGTATGGATATGAAGAAAACTTATCTCATTACCATCGTCCACACCCATCGTTAAAAATAACAAGTAAAAAATGCGCCGAAATTTCTTCTGTACAGCGTATAATCAAGGCCAACGAAAATAGATCTATCTTTCGGTGGTCTCGGTATAATGCTGTATGAGCCGCGGCCCATGAAACATTAACCAGGGGCCTGTTGGTGGCCTGTCGTATATCGTTGCCAGAAGCACGATTATGGCTAACTTAAACCTTAAATAAAATAAAAACTACTGAGTTAGAGGGCTACAATTTAGTATGTTTGATGATTGGAGGGTGGATGATTAACATACCAATTTTCATCCCTCTGGCTTCAGTAGTTTTTAAGATCTGGGGGCGGACAGAAAAAGTGCGGACAGAAAAAAGTGCAGACAGAAAAAAGTGCGGACAGAATGAAGTGCGGACGGACAGACAAAGCCGGCACAATAGTTCTCTTTTACAGAAAACTAAAAATAAGCGTCGTTTCAAACCTCGTAAATACAAAACAAGTGAGATTTCACTCTCACCAAAGGAAACGTGAGCATGGTTCAGCTCGTGTTAGAGAGAAATTAAAAGTAAGTCTGATCTCTAACATTTAGGAAAAGAGAAATTATAATTTCAAATAACACCAAAGGTCAATCAAGTTTCACCATTTTCCAAATCAAAATGGGATTCACTCACGTTTTAAAAAAATGTTACAAGAATTATTTATTAAACATCATTATCAGACTTACAACAAAAGACTGAAGATTAATTTTTTTAAAGTAACAAGAACAAAGAGAATCTGGTTTTCGGAATCAGTTCATTGACTCCCGGTAACAGGTCTACCTGACGCTTAGTCACGAGAGGCTTGTCGAAATGGCTCATTTGGCTAACGTAAGCGTTAATTAGCATCCAAAACCCCTTGATGAGTACGTTTGCTTGCGAGAGAGAGAGAGAGAGAGAGAGAGAGAGAGAGAAGAGAGAGAGAGAGAGAGAGAATGTATAATGTGTTTTGTGGCTATATGTAAGTCTCTCTCTCTCTCTCTCTCTCTCTCTCTCTCTCTCTCTCTCTCTCTCTGAACTCTCTCTCTGTTCACGTGCATGTGTATGTGAATCTAAATCTACTTAGCATAGTCTGAACTCTATATGACCAAGATTCGGTATATATATATATATATATATATATATATATATATATATATATATATATATATATATATATATATATATATACATATATATATACATATATGTGTGTATATATACACACACACACATATATATATATATATATATATATATATATATATATATATATATATATATATATATATATATATATATATGAAAGATAACCCAGAGAGAGGGTATCTCATCTTCTCCCGCATTGCTACAATCCGCTGCGTCTGCTTTATTCATTTGACGGTCCAAAATATATCATGTAAAAGAAAAACGCCACTGAGATTGAAGACTGAGTTCAGAATCAGAGAAAGTTTCTCGCTTAAATTTTTTTTTCTGACGGTAAATTATCCGTAGTGGATTATCACTGAAGTTAACTAACAGTGTGTGGATTTTCAGGATATCATGCACCCTCAATAGTATACAATGATATCGGCAATGGATATTTACGTTCAGCTAAAATAAAATAAGTAATAAATGCGCCGAAGTTTCTTCCGCGCAATCGAGTTTTCTGTACAGCGTATAATGCTGAGTGGGCCGCGGCCCTTGAAACTTTTAGCACGGTCCGGTGGTGGCCTATCCTACAGCGTTTCCAGAAGTATGATCATGGCTGACTTTGACCTTAAATAAAATAAAAACTATTAGGTAGGACTAGAGGGCTGCAATCTGGTGTGTTTGATGATTGGAGGGTGGATGGTCAACGTACCAATTTGCAGCCCTCTAGCCTCAGTAGTTTTTAAGATCTGAGTGGGGACAGAAAAAGTGCGGACGGACAAACAGGCACCTCAATAGTTTTCTTTTACAAAAACTAAAACGCACTATCATAGATTTTATTGTACATCAGAAAAGACTAGGTATTAGCCCATACTTCACTTTATTTTTCCGTTTTTTTTATTTTTTTCACTGTTTGCAGATTCCTCAGGAAAGATGAAAAGATCAGTAATCCTCAGTTACCTTGTGATCGACAAAGCCTAGCCTATAAAATTAAATTCTTTAAATTAAATTTCTATAATCTAAAGAGAAAATCGGTTATCTAATACTTTTAATCTTCCTTATTCCCTATCCCCTAAAGAAAAAACATTTCGAGTGGCTTCGCTTTTTGGTAAAATAATCCGAGTCAGTGGCCCCTATCTGCCATAGAAGACTCTGGTCTGACACGCCACACATTACCTGAGCAGGTTTAAATTTAGATTTGTCTTAAGCCTAACAGTCTCCTCGGAGATGTAACAATAAATTAAGGTACTGACTCTTCATTAGTTGTACCTATGGAAATTAGAATATAAAGCAATTAATTATTGGTGCCTATTCTATTCAATGCACAAAGTTAATAACGCCCCCGTCCATTTTACGTGCGTTAATTACAATGTAAATGATCTTGGACTTCAAAGAAGCGAGTGTTCTCTAGACCTAGATGTCCATCTAATTACTGATCCTTTGATGCTGCGGTTCCATCAAAAGCCAATTGTCGAAGTTAATTACAAACGGATCTCGAATTCTTTTGGGTCTTAATTGTATTCCAAGAGACGCAGCTCTGAAAGAGGAGAGTTCGTTATTGGCCAACTTCCTTCTCCATTTCGGGATTAGGGTTGCGAAAAGTAAAATGGGGTTACAATGACAATCGATGTATGTTTCAGGGTTTACACACACACACACACACACAATATATATATATATATATATATATATATATATATATATATATATATATATATATATATATATATATATATATATATATATATATATAAGGTAAAAGGTAAAAGAATGAGACTTATCCACAAGTTAAGTATCAGACTGGTCTTTTTTTCACTGACCCTTTAAATACTTATTTTATTTTCAAATAATAACCTATAAAAACAAAATATAATCTGCAGGCGGCTACCCGTATCGGACTTCGTCCGGCGATATATTAATTTTCATAGCCTTGCTGTGTGGGATGAAGCGCAGAAAATATTTCCTGTTCAACAATATCCCGATAATTTCCAGGACATATTGCCATTTAAGGCTATTGAAGCTCGCTCGCCTTATTTTTCCAGATGAATTCTGAACTGATGGCTCTAAAGCAGCATATTTCATTTCGTCGATACTGAATGTGGGCGATTTATTTCATCAATCACCTGGGATGTAGAAATGGGATATGAGTCGGTGCCTGCTATAAACAACATTAAAGTTTAATGCAGGCGTATAATATATATAAACAAATATATATATGTATATATAAATAGATAGATAGATGGATAGATAGATAGATAGATAGATATACATATATACATATATATACATTATATACATATGCCGCCATGGTGGTGCAGTGGTATGATCCTCGGCTACCAGTCGAGAGGGGTTCAAATCCCGCCGCTCACTGATGGCTCGGAGTATGCCACTGCAAAAACCCGGCAGCCCGTCAACCTAATGGTTCGAAAAAACCCTAGAGGTTCAGTAGGAGAATAGGTAACAGCCCTCGGGCTGGGAAGTTGAACAGTGGGCCTAGCGACACTGGCCACATGTCATAGGCATTGAGACCTGTCCCCACTGGCCGTTGGCCTAAGAAACAGATCAGAAACAGATCAGCACCTGCCCTTTGAGTCTACAGAGGCCAAGGAGGACTTTAAATATATATATATAATATATATATATATATATATATATATATATATATATATATATATATATATATATATATATATATATATATATATATATATATATATATGTATATAAATTTATTGATGTATATATATGTATATATATGTGTGTGTGTTTTTTATACACTTCATCATGTAGGCTATGTACATACTTATGTTTTTTACTTGCATTTGCACATGCGTTTTTGAGCCTTCTTGTTTACGTGTTTCTGCGCACACACATATGCAATCAATTTTTCCTTAAAAAAATATCGCAAAGAATTATCACAGAGATCCCCAGAATTACCCCTTTTATCAGAAAGCGGTCGAGGAGGAGGACAATTAGAAAGAGAGAAAATCAACGCCGCCGATCCACACTCACATATCAACGGCATTTGCATAACCCGGCGACGTTGACCAAATTGAAAGTTTAATGTGGCCGGAATACCATTAACGAAACCATTAATCTCAGAACAAAGAGGTGGAAACACCTGAGTTCCGGCTTTCGTCCCGATCAGAGATGGAGCATCAATATTCCGTTTCTGTTCGGTTCAGTTACAAAGGGATTATTTCTCCTTATAGAAAATGAGGGAATGGAATGCACGCTATGAAACGTCAGATAGATAGAGAGATAGATAGATAGATGGGTAGATATATATATATATATATATATATATATATATATATATATATATATATATATATATATATATATATATATATATATATATATATATTATATGTATATACACATTATCAATATACTTCATCGTTAATAATATACTTACAAAATCAACATGTGAATCAACGTAGATGCTATATTTCTATGACTATCATCACAGTTCTTAGAACATTTGTTTTAGTTGTTAAACAAAAATTATGTTTCAATTAAGCAATGTTATCAATTTTTTTACAACATAATCGCTTTTCGGTAATATTTAAATTCCCGTTAAGAGAATGCGTGGTGTACCATCACAATGGTATTCCTTCGAGCATTTGTAGCCTAGAATGTAATGACTGAGAAGCATTACATGAGCATTGAAAATCGGAAATTTTCTCCCAGTTATAAAAGATATTTAACTAAAACTTCTATTTAAGAATGTAAATTAAATCTGTTATCAGAATTCCATGAATAAGAACAAAAGCTGTATACTCATACACAAGAGTATGGTTGGCCAACTTACGGCGCATGCGCAGATGGAGGCAAAAGAATACGATGACCTCACTCGTCACTTTGATATGCACTGGACTTCTAGAGGACAGGGTCTTAATATTTTATAAGAGAAAAATAATACACCTGAGGAAAGGGCGCCGTTATGTGGTCACGAATGGCTGTTTGATTTAGCATTTTCAGCTGATGTTATTATCCATCTTAGTCGTCTAAATGCAGAACTACAAATCTAGAACAGATTGTTTTCTAACTTTGTAAAGTATATCTGTTCATTCAGGATGAAGTTACAACTACTTGCCTCTAACTTAAACAAGTAAAAATGGGATGAAGTTTCTTCGGCGCAATCGAGTTTTCTGTTTAGCATATAATGCTGTATGAAAATCTCAGCCACGGTCCATGAAACTCTCAGCCGAGGCCCATGAAACGTTCAGCCACGGCCCGGTGGTGGCCTGTGATGTTGGCACCTGTAACGGTGCCAGACGCACGATCATGGCTAACTTTAACCTTAAATAAAATTAAAACTATTGAGGCTAGAGGGCTGCAATTTGGCATGTTTGATGATTGGAGGGTGAATGATCAACATACCAAATTGCAGCCACTAGCCTCAGTAGTTTTTAAGATCTGAGGGCGGACAGACAAAGTAATTTTCTTTTACAGAAAACTAAAAACTGGGATTTCAGCCATTTTACGCATTTAAAAGAACAGATGGAATTTGCTGAAGGTAACTATTATATTACAGAAAAGGGATCAGATTATTGTAAGCCATTTGAATGTCGTTTAGTGATTTTGCTAAATCAAAGCTCTTCATACTTGATTTTATAAAACCATTTTCACTTTGTAGCCATATGATTTAGACGATGCCTAACAACATACAAACACCGCAACGAACAACATACACGAAACTGATTAAAAATAAACTGAATCCGCAACTGACTGACTCCAATTTGAAGAATCCTTTGCTGCTCTCAGTAACCAATTCAGCACCAAACATTCCGAGCTTGGCGAATTCCCAGCCAAGGCAAAGGTTTCATTGACGTAAGTAATCTTTATTTTGTCTTTATATTTAGGCATTTTACGCCAACATACTAAATATGCCCATGTTGACATATTACAGAAATGAATGGCGCTATAACTGCCATATGGCGCAAACCTCTCAAGATGCAAAATATGTCCACATTGACACAATTTTAAAAAATGGATAGAGGTTTGTATGACGCATAACCCTCCCTGCCTTTATTATATACTGAAATATGAAGCCACATTACCGCGCAGTTATGAAATTGCTACACCACACTGCGTGTCATATGAAACAAATTACCAGTAGAGTGTTATTATTATCATTATATTTCTACCTCACATCGGGACCGAACCCAGGACTCTCAAATGAAAGCCAAGATCGCTACCCATTGATTCGCACAGGACATCAATTCATCTCCTTTACACAAGTAACTGTATGATGATTATTTTCATTATTATTATTGTTCTTATTTGTGTTAGACATTACTGTCGTTTATTAAAATTATATATAAATGCACAAGAAACTCAGGTGGGTTATAAGACACAAATTCTGTCAATTCTTATTTCGTACTTTAAAAAAGATTTAACGTCACTGGTCCTAGCAGTATTCATGAGCTACTTCTGTTCATTGACCTTAAATCGAGAGATATTCATATCAGTTATAATCTTTTCAACAAAGAAGACACTTTGTTCGAAGCCTCTCTCTCTCTCTCTCTCTCTCTCTCTCTCTCTCTCTCTCTCTCTCTCTCTCTCTGTGTAAAAATTTATTCACACACACATACATGCATATATATATATATATATATGTGTGTGTGTGTATATATATACTATACACAACTATGTGTATATACAATACATACATACATACATATATTTTAATACATACATATATATATATATATATATATATATATATATATATATATATATATATATTTGTGTGTGTATGTGTGTGTGTGCGCGCGCGTGTGTGTTTGTGTACTGTCTTCCATTTTAAAGTGAATAGAGATCATGCTCCAACTTTGGCCGACCCCTTCTATTGCACAATAAAGAGGGAAACCAATTCGCGTCAGTTCAGTCTTCTTCTTCAAAAAAACGATCAACCTACCAACCTTTCTAACACCACGAATACTGTGGCTTTTCTAGCTGTATTGATTAAGTCTCTTAATTCCACACGGTGGATATATTAGGCAATAACTAAAGGCTCCGTAACGTACCGTGTCTCGGAGCTCAATTTCGACACCAGGACAATCTACTGATGCGTAACCTAGCAGCACACTGTACCTCCTGGGATGACCATCGCCGTTAAATGGGATAAGGGTAGGAAATGGACTTCCGAGTCCATTAGGGAGAGGACCCGGATGCAAATTCGTTCCAGAGATGTTTCCTCTCAATGTCCGTCGAGCATGCGCAGTCACCCTCCATTGTATGAATTCATCCGTGTTTGCTTGCGTTTGTGAAAACGTACAAGCGTATTTATTTTCTGTGTCATTCCATGAGTTCATACATGCATCATTGAAAGACTAAGCGTAGTTATTTTCTATGCAATTTCATGACGTTATTAATACATCACTGGAAGATAAAGTATACCAAGTGTGTTGACTGTCAATGTAATTTCATGAGCTTATAGATAGATCATTGATGGATAAAGTATAACAGCTGTATTTATTTTCTATCTAATTTCGTGAGCTCGTAAATACATCCTTGAAAGATTAGGTATACTAAGTGTGTTTATTTTCTGTCTAATTTCGTGAGCTCCTAAATACATCCTTGAAAGATGAGGTATACAAATTGTATTTATTTTCTCTCTAATTTTGTGAGCTCGTACATACATTACTAAAAGACAAATTATAATAGGTATATTAATTTTTTAGGTAATTTCATGAGGTCGCACATACATCACTGAACGATAAAGTATATTATTCATATGTTATTCTTTATGGTTAACAATGCTGGGCAAACTAACGAAAGGTCATTTATGAAAGATTTTTAATGTATTAATTTCCTTCCATTTTTCGATCCCTCTTATTGCAGATGAGTTATCTAGTGAAGCTTCAAATACCTCGTATATTGGCTTTCATGCTTAGAGATTTGCTTTATCCATTTTTCTATACATATTCTTTATATTTATATTCATACTATAAGAAATATTGCCGTTTTATTCTATAATTATTGCGTAAAAATATTTCAGGAGATTAAATTAGCGTATTAGGTTCCAGCCCTAGCACATATTGGCATAATTACTTCTCGTGTAAAAGCCAAAAATAACATTATTTTTTTTTACTTTTTCGCCCTTCCGTGACGCATCCTTTCTGAGAATAGTAGGATTACGTTTGTAGATAATCTTTTTTATTCCTTTAAATAAATTATTCCGTTCTGTTACCTGTACTTTTTACTTGAGATATTTATGAGGTCGTTCTCATCCGAACACACGAACTATTTCGATACAAAGACAAGCAATCAGAACACTTG
>NC_089746.1:58521511-58531511 GCF_040412425.1 Macrobrachium rosenbergii | reverse complement strand
GAAGCGATTTTACTGTCTTTCAGAACAGTTACCATTTTAATCTTCTACGAAAAATCTTCGTATTTGTACATCACAAGTTTCTTTTCCTCTCCGCAGAGACACAGCAAGGTCCAGCAGCTTATTACTCCGGTAAATGGAAGAAATTGTTAAGGTTGAAGATAAGGAGCCTGAGCAAGCATTATCTGGGACACGTAAGACCCTTCTCGACACTTCCCCGAAAGGTATTTATCTCTTTGATTTTTTTTTAATAATATGAGCCTTATTCGTCCTTTTAAGAAGGACGTCGCCAGAGGGGCAGGACCTTACATTTCTCAGTTTCTCTGGAAGATGATTCTTGCATTCTCCTCGATCTCGGCTGTTGCTGATACTCATTCGCTGCTTGGGCGACTGATAAGCGGCCGGGCGGGTTCAACCTACGAATCTTGCGAACGAGACCCGGTCATTTTTCGTTGAGCTAGGTCATCATCAACTATACTCATAATCAAAATAATAATTACACATATGATCAGAATACTATACGTATAATTGAAATATTATACATACAATTAGAATAATCATCAAACGTATAATTCTGCTTTAAATCTTCAGGCTCTGGTAAAGACTGAAAATGAATGGTTTTTTGGGGAATATCATTATTAATAACAGCTCTTGTGTATAAAACATAAGTATAAAATGCACAAGAGCTTTTAATAATAATAATATCCAACAAAAAGCATTCATTTTCATTCTTTACTAGAGCCTGAAGAGGTCATACATTTATTTTAAATCACATTGTACTAACCCATATAAGATTCAATTGTGTTTTCATTAGAGTATGGAATGATTTTCCAAATATTTACTTCTCTGAATTCCCAAATACGTGAACTGTCATGGTATGGTTCTCTTTTGCATACCATGAAGGAGACTTCCTGATACAATGACGTTCATGAAAGCAGACAAACGATTAGTTCGTAACGATCTCTGTTTAGTTCTGTTATGAAGCCTTTATGGCTTTTATTCCAAATTAGAACCAAAGGGTAAAACAGGAAGTATAAAAGAAATGGCGGAAGGACAAATATTTTCAATATAGCATTCACCGGAGTGTACTATCTTTTTCCCTTGTGCTCTTTCCTTTATTCTTTTATTGAAATTTCATCACCTGGTATAATACCATACATTCATTATATATATATATATATATATATATATATATATATATATATATATATATATATATATATATATATATACATAATATATTATATGCACATACATGAATATACATATCACACTCACACACACACACACATATATAACATATATATAACATATGTGTATATATATATACATGTATGTGTGTGCGCATGCTATACTGTCACAAGAATCACGAGACTAAACACGCTACAAGAACCAGAAGGGAGTGATAAATTGCAACAGTGCCTAATGCATTCGTGTCTTTGATGCAAACTTCTTCAAAGTTCAGTTCAAAGTGAAAAGCAGCTGGGGACAGAAATATTTGATGTCCTTTAATCCTTGGTGAGATTCAACCCCACACATCGTAGTAAGAACAAGGTAACTAAACTATAGAGAGGGCTCATAATTAATTTCAGCTCATGCGTGCATATTTCAGTCGAATTCAGATGCATTTTGTTTCACCAAAATAAACAAGTTAATGTAACCAATTTAACCAATTCGACTCCATAGGCCGTATTGTGTGCATAGGATCAGCAACTCACATTTAACAGCTACGTGTATTCATACGTGAGTGTGAATTTATGAGGCTACAAGCACGTGTGCGTTCATTTTCTTATCCGAGCACAGTTGAAATTAAGAACCAGGTTAGATCATTCAAAAACAACTGCAGGGTCAAAAATAAGCCCCGATACTCTGTCCCACTGGCGATTATTTTCAAGATGGCAGATGTTCCTCTTCCCCAAATTGCGCTCGTGCGGAAATGATGATAGTGATGATTATGACTGATCCATTAACTTTCCTCATTAAACTTTTTAATTATGTCTGAATCACCCGCTGACTTTCTAGACTACTTCCTAGACTCTCTTTCGTGTGTATCGTTGAGAGAGAGAGAGACAGAGAGAGAGAGAGAGACAGACAGACAGACAGACAGACACACAGACAGACAGATTTTAATAAAGCCAATGTACTGGAAATAATAATTCTTTAATGGAGTTGGTAGGAGAGAAACGGTCTCTAAATCTAGTATTACTGGCTCTCTTGTACAAATATTAATCTAATGAATAAAGTAGTCTCCGCCGTCTCAATGAGAGAGAGAGAGAGAGAGAGAGAGAGAGAGAGAGAGAGAGAGAGAGAGAGAGAGATTAAATCTAATTAGGTAACCTTTATGAACCAATGTACATTAAACTGAGTTCATGAAATATTCTCGGTAATTGTTAAAGACTTACAATACATTTAAGGATTTGGTAAAAAATGGAATCAACCACGCACACACATACACACACACCCATATATATGTATATATGTGTGTGTGTGTTTGTAAATACGCAGTAGAAACATTTGCAATTTGCGATCATTTACGTATATACAGATGATTTACATGTACACGAAAGACCATTATCTTACAAAAGGAAGATTAAATTGGAATGTTAACAAAAAAGGGAAGAAGAGTGAGGGAATGAGCAGAGAAATAAACGTAGACAGATATGGATCGGAATTTCTAAAAAGAAATGTAAAAAGTAGAAAGCTAGTATAACATTTTTTACACTCTCTGTTAATTATGGTTGACACGATAAAACTTTCTCCCGGAGGAAAATGATGGTAATTATGTTAATGACTCTGAAGTGGAATTTTTAAAGGGAATTAGCGCATCCAGTGTAATCTTTCCTTTCCGTCTGAGAGACGGACAGACTGACAGACAGACAGACAGGAAAAAGTGGAATTTTTATGTTAATATGTGAACCTTACGTAATCCTTCATTTGAGAGAGAGAGAGAGAGAGAGAGAGAGAGAGAGAGAGAGAGAGAGAGAGAGAGAGAGAGAGAGAGAGAGAAATTATACACTTATTCTGAATATCCTGAATTTATAACCTGCCTCTTTTCAAGTACAGGACTTAAGACTTGTTTTGAAGCAAAAATAATTGAAAAGAACACTTATAATAGTGAAAATTACTGTAACAGTTAATCTAGTAAAAATATATACAGTAAATGCCATAGTCATTCATTTGGTTAATTTACATTCTGAAATCACTGGTCTAGATGAGTTAATTTTCTACCCTCAATTCTGACCTGTTAATTGACTGAGTAATTTTAATTTAATATTTTATTGTGTCACAACAACAAAGGTCATCGACACCAAGCATGCTGGTTAAAGAAGTTGGAGAGGTAGGTGGGAATAAACCAGAGGGAATAAAGGAAAACGTAAAAATAGTAATATAGCATCTGCAACTGGAAAGACACTGAAAAATAATTAGAACAATACAATTCCTCACGCCTCTGGACTGGGGAACAGTCTCCCTGAGGATGGAACTTCAAAAGTTCAAGCGAAGATGCAATACATTACTACCCTAATATTATTCTTCTTGTATTTTAATATTTTATTTACATCTCTTTCTTTTTATTGATTTATTAGTTTTTTTTTTTTATTTATGTTTCTTTCTGCATTTCTCTTTATCTTCTGTTACTTCTTTCTAATGAACACTTTATTCTTTGGAAGCTTGACTTTCAGGTCAATGGCCCCCGTGGGCTTGTTCCATATGAATAGGGTTCATTTTCTGGATAATAATAATATAATGATAATAATGATAAGTATATCACTCATAATAGAAATAATACAAGGAACATTACAAAAAGTACCACGCCAACGGTGTTTGGCTTATAGCCATTTAAAATGAGCACTAGAAACACGACCCAATAAATTGATAACACATCCATCACCATTTCAAAGGGAATTTTAGAGTGCACGATAAAAATAATCATGCAAAGTATACCCTCACCAAGAGCTAAAGCCATTCTCCAAAAGGGATCACAAAGAAGAGTAATTACCGGAAAACTTTATCACGCGAAGAAATATAGGAAAATGCCTCCTCTTTCAAGAATGTCATCATCCTCAATCTCACTGGCTGCGACCCCAGTCAAGAAACGAACGTCTCATTTGTGTATCGCCATACTTAATCTCACGGCTTTCGAGCCCCGTCCGGAAACGAACGACGCCTTTGTGTATCGCCATACTTAATCTCACGGCTTTCGAGCCCCGTCCGGAAACGAGCGACGCATTTGTGTATCGCCATACTTAATCTCACGGCTTTCGAGCCCCGTCAGGAAACGAACGCCGCATTTGTGCATTGCCATTCTTAATCTCACGGCTTTCGACCCCAGTCAAGAAACGAACGTCGCATTTGTGTATCGTCATACTTAATCTAACGGCTTTCGAGGTCCGTCAGCGAATGAACGACGCAATTACGCCATTCAAGACTCTTGACATTAATTTAAGAACAGTTTGGCTTCGGAGAAACGTTTCCCTTTAAAACTGAGTTCTTAACCCGGACTTTAACCATAATGGAATTTGACTGGGACTATCCGCTAATATCGGGTCTTCTTAAACGGAAATGCTAGATAATATTAAACATAAGTTCACTTGACTAATTCAGTGTACATATATAATATGCATATATATATATATATATATATATATATATATATATATATATATATATATATATATATATATATATATATATATATGTATATATATATATATATATATATATATATATATATATATATATTTATATGTATATATATAAATGTATATATATGAATACATACATGTGTTTGCACACACACATATATATATATATATATATATATATATATATATATATATATATATATATATATATATATATATATATATATATATATATATATAATCAGGTCTACTCAGTGTGTTACTTAAAGAAAGAAAGCCTAATCAGTGAATAAAAATGACAAGAGTTTAAAGAAAATTATCTGCCGTCCAGATATACTTTTCTGTGAGTGCTCTTGGTTAAGGTACTCAGAAAATGCTCAACAGAAAGACCCTAAAATAATGATAACAAAACGGACGAGTTTCACTAGCTATTAGAAAGAATTGTGGCTAGCTACGATGGCCAGTTTAGGTGCCGTACAACAAATAACAATTGGTTGAGTATTTACGGAAACACAAGATACATTTTCGAGATTTATTTTTTTTTATTGGATTTTACTTGTGTCTTATTTTTTGAATAGGCAATGCAAAGGGTGGGCACTATGATAAGATAGTTGCCTTCTACGATACTTTTGACTTAAAATAGACACAAGCCATAATGGAAGAGAGAAATGACGAGAGAGAGAACAATGGCTAAAGAAAATCAATACATAAAAATCCATAAACGAGGGCATAAAATGTTCAAGGCTCTAAAATGTATATGGAAGGAGAACAGGAGGCAAGGACACGAAAAACCGAAGAAATAAAGTACTCGAAAGATAAAAAGCGTCAACGCACGATAATTCCAAAAGATGTACCAGTTTAAAAACTAAGAAACCAAAAAAGCAAACGACGCCGCCTCTTATGGCTGGAAAGAAGCAACGGACTCCATTAAGAAGAGGGACCAAAATTCCTCAGAATAAATGCGGGAACGTAAGACGATTATGAAAAAGACAATTTGCCGGGAAAGATTGGTGATGACAAGACCTCAATGGAGGCCAGAGCCTGTTCAAAAGAGGATTAGGTGTTTGAGGCACTTTGCAAAAATTGAGTAGAGAAAATAAAGTCAAAATAAAAGGTGGGTATTTAAACCAGAAATAAAAAGTTAACTGAGAAGTTGGTAGGAGGGAAAGGACACAAAGAAGAAGTGCGAAGGGAATTAGGAAAGACTCAGTGAGGCAAATAAAAAAAAAGTTAAAAAATGCGCCCAAGTTCCTGCGGCGCAATCGAGTTTTCTGTACAGCACATAATGCTGTTTAAAACTATCAGCTACGAGCTGGCAACGCTCAGTTGCTCCCCAGATGCGGTCGAGTAAAGGTGCGTCACACGCCTCCAGCAAGCGCTGGCAGACGCACGATACATGGATAATTCTAACCTTAAATAAAATCAAAACTACTGAGACTACAGGGTTACAATTTGGTTTGTTTGATGATTGGAGGGTGGGTGATCAACATACCAATTTGCAGCCCTCCAGCCTCAGTAGTTTTTAAGATCTGAGGCCGGACAGCAAAGTGTGAACAAAAAGACAAGCCATCACAATAGTTTTCTTTTACAGAAAGCTAAAAAACTGAAAGCTACCAGAGTAAAGTAACTGACGAATGGTAACCAATATCAGCCATTTCATTATTGGACTTTTTTATTTTATATATATATATATATATATATATATATATATATATATATATATATATATATATATATAGTTTATATATATATATATAGTATCAAAACAATTTAAGAGGTAAAATTGCTTTATTGAAAAAAGCTATGCTGAAGCTTTGGCAGTCAAACTCTGATGCTGACAGTAGCCTGATAAACCTTCCCATTGTATTTGGCCTCACTCTGTTCGTGTTTACTCTTACTTTTATCGTTTTCTTCCAGATTGATTAAAAATAAAGATAACTCAATATAGTCTGCTCAACAATTGTCGTAGGCATATGTCCAGCTTGTCTGATAACAACAACAATGCCAACTTAATCCAATAAAAGAAATACACACAGCTTAATCGAATAACAACAACGGAAAGGCCAACCTAATAAAACAGCTATAGTAAGGCCAGTTTAATCTCACAACAATAAAAGGTAATCTTAGTTTAACACACCCCCTTAACAGTAACAATAGACCTACCTTAACATAACAACAACCATAAAGCCAACTTAGTCTAACAAACCTAGCTTAAACTAACAACAACAATGAACCCAGCTTCGTCTAGCATAAACAACAAGCCTAGCTGAACCTAACAACAGTAACAATAAAGCCGGCTTAGCCTAACAGTAACAACAAGTCTGGCTTAACCTAAAAACAATAACAATAAAGCCAGCTTAGTCTGACGGTAACAAGTCTAGCTTAACCTAAAAACAATAATAAAGCCAGCTTAGTCGAACAGTAACAACAAACCCAGCTTAACCGAACAACAGTAATAATGAAGACAGCTTAGTCAAACAGTAACAACTGACCCTCCTTATCCTAACAACAATTACAATAAAGCAAGATTACCAAACAACACCAACAACGAGGTTAATTTAAACCGGAGAAATGGCGGGAGAAGGATGAATGATATTCAATTAAGTCCTGAGTAAACTCCCCCTTGGCTATTGGAGCCAACTTGCCCTTTCGTCTTGAAGGCACAATGAACAATTTACCTCGTTCTCTCTCCGGCTATAATCTTGATTACCTGCGTTTCTGGAACTATGTTTGTAATTCTTTTAGCCTTCACGTTATAAAATGAACAAATATGGGGCGTCTGTAGATAACCTAAAACGCGATGAAAAAATAAATAAATATTAAGATGGCTGTATATTTACATGAACGCACAAGCAAACGATCATGCATATATAAACAAATCTCAGGCTTTATGTAAATAACCTCATTGTTTACTGATGTACTTATGATTAAAAAACAGGTTTCTGCGACATTTCTGTGACAGTTAAGATGTCACTGGGATTCGAATGTTAGCGTATTTGGGAGCTTCAAATCTCACATTTTTAATTGTCTCTGTGGAAGGAAATGCCTCCTAATTGTTACTGGATGAATCAAATGAAAATTAATGGAAGCTCTCAAATACGCTAACATTCGAATCCCAATGACGTCTTTCTTAACTCATAATCTTGCAATGTCACAGAAACCTATTTTTTAAAATTATAAATATATCAGTAAACAATGAGATTATTTACATAAAGCCTGAGATTTGTGTCTATTTACAAATCTCAAAAAATTGCACATGTTCTTGACATCAATACAAAATATTACGTAACACATCGGAGGTAAAGTTATGAGAAAACTTGGGCGCTCGGCTCCCTCGTGTTCGCCAAAAGGGAACTTGCTGTTCGCATACAAACTTCATCTTCTAATCTGCAGCCGTTGGAAAGGAAAGGGGTGCTATGAAAAATTCTCCATTTAATAGCGAAACTCTCTTTCTCAAAACCAACGAAATGCGTTCAGAGTTCCAAAGTAATCGGTCACTTTCAGACGTATTTTGAGATTAGTTTCAAAGTCATCGTTCAGTTCATTTTATTTAGTAATTAATGCTTAAAAGTACACTCTTTTGACAGACATTGAAGGAATACTTTAATCGATCTTTGTAACATTCCGCAGGTATATTTGCCTGTACATTCATCGCAAGACGCAAAAGGCTTGATAAGATTATTTCTCTCTCTCTCTCTCTCTCTCTCTCTCTCTCTCTCTCTCTCTCTCTCTCTCTCTCTCTCTCTCTCTCTTATCTTTCGCTTGGCCTCACGAGTTATCAAAGAACCCAGTTATCCATGTTTTCTTACTACTCACGTACTTATATGAATCGGAAATCTTGCTTTCAGTAACCACATAACCGAATAAATGTTAAATGTTTTACAACTATTGGTCTCACATATTTGTAACTTTGTGATTGTTTACAAATTTCTTAATGGGATTAATTCCTTTATAAAATATGAAACTCACCGTGAACACAATTTCGGTATCCACACCACAGCACAAATAATTTCGATTAGGATTCAATGAATGTTTCCGTAATTCAGCTGTAGTTCTCTCGTGTCACGGAGGATAATTATAGGCTTGTCTCAACGACAAACATTAAATCATGCATTATCTATTTCTTTTTTTATTATTAAGCCTTTTGTAAGCATTTCGCAACCTGTTTATTCAAAGTGACCACGAAATTTCGTATTGGGCGTCAAAGTTAATGAGCTCTTTTATAAAATACAGTAGATCTATTTGTAATTAGAAGGCAGGAGCTCAAAATTATAGCACAAAATCTTTTCAGATACTCTTACAGCTGACATCACGTTATAAACACAGTTTGAAAACCAGTGGTTTTATTGCCATTTTCCAATTTTGCAAACATTAGGTTCGCTCTTCAACAGGATCATGGTTATTTCACTTTTGGTTAATTTTCTTTCTGCTTTTTTTGAGGTGGGGTGGGACGAGAGTTGGGCCTCTACCTGTAATTCAATTAAAACTTTGCACGGTAATGCAGCCCCGTGTTTGTTTTACTTAGTTATCTTGACTTTTATTGATTTAGTTTGTTCGGTTAGAGACTCCAGCAATGCTAAACAAAACGTTTGAAGTCAATGAATTGCTGTTGACGCAGCGTTCAAAACAAAAATCGTGGTATGAGAAATAAACAATAACAAAGTATTACTTATGAAAATATTAGACATATAGGGTAAGAACATCACAGCAAATAATGATACTTTAATGAAAAATTGGCTATAGTGAATTAATGGTGTTCCTTTATCCTTTTTATTTTATTGAAATATAAAAAATAGCTTTAGTATGACATGCCTCGTAAACTAAGCTTAGAGGGCCGATACATTACGAGTCATTTAGTCTTGTTCCCACTGTCCTATATTCTTGTCCGCAGAAGAAGAAGAGAAAATACTAAAAAACAAGCCTGCTCCTGCACACGTTTATATTCATAACATCATTGAAATTAGTGCAATTAGTACGCGAATTTTAAAGAGAGAGAGAGAGAGAGAGAGAGAGAGAGAGAGAGAGAGAGAGATCTCACATCCTAGACCAAGAGCTGTAAACAGTTGCCACCAACTATTGTTCCGGAGAGAAAGAATGTGTTGAGACGTCTCTCTGTGGGCTAGAAGATTGTAAACAATTTCCAGCAACAATTATTGTTTCTCCCAGAGAGAGAGAGAGAGAGAGAGAGAGAGAGCGAGAGAGAGAGAGAGAGAGAGAGAGAGAGGGGGGGACGGTTGGGCAGGGAGGTTGAGAGTAAGTGAGCCTTGTAGGGAATAAAGAAGACACACACATACACACAAAACAAATACACATACAAAGAGAGAGAGAGAGAGAGAGAGAGAGAGAGAGAGAGAGAGAAC
>NC_089746.1:58504011-58516511 GCF_040412425.1 Macrobrachium rosenbergii | reverse complement strand
GTGTTTGTGTGTGTGTGTGTTCTTGAATTCTTCACACTTTTTTGGATACGCTTGTCATTGCAAAGCCTTGGATCCAAATGCAAGAGATATGAAGTAATTCTGACGTCCGGTAGTGGAACATCAGAATTATATATATATATATATATATATATATATATATATATATATATATATATATATATATATATATATATATATATATATATATACTCGTGTATATATATATATATATATATATATATATATATATATAAATTTCTGACTCACGTCGGGATCGAACCCAGGTCTTTCAGGTGGAAGGAAAGGGTGCTATCCACTAGGCCATACAAGTCTAAAAGAAGTTGGAACCTGAGAGCAACTGCACCCAAGGAATTACCTGGGCAAGATGACTGCTTGCACACCCGTGAGTTTTCCCCAACTTCCCGACGCAGCAATGACCCAATGGACAGCATTTCATTCGAATTATCCCTTCTGAGTGAATAAGATAGAAATAATCAACACACAATCACATGTGGAACAGAAATAAATTTCTGACTCACGTCGGGATCGAACCCAGGTCTTTCAGGCGGAAGGCAAGGGTGCTATCCACTAGGCCATACAAGTCTAAAAGAAGTTGGAACCTGAGAGCAACTGCACCTGAAAGACCTGGGTTCGATCCCGACGTGAGTCAGAAATTTATTTCTGTTCCACATGTGATTGTGTGTTGATTATTTCTATCTTATTCACTCAGAAGGGATAATTCGAATGAAATGCTGTCCACTGGGTCATTGCTGAGTCGGGAAGTTGGGGAAAACTCACTGGTATGCAAGCAGTTAGCTTGCCCAGGTAATTCCTTGGGTGCAGTTGCTCTCAGGTTCCAACTTCTTTTAGACTTGTATGGCCTAGTGGATAGCACCCTTGCCTTCCACCTGAAAGACCTGGGTTCGATCCCGACGTGAGTCAGAAATTTATTTCTGTTCCACACGTGATTGTGTGTTGATTATTTCTATATATATATATATATATATATATATATATATATATATATATATATATATATATGTTTGTATATATATGTGTGTGTGTGTACACAAAACACGTCGTTTGAACAGCACCAATAATCAATACACGTCCCGACTATCTATCTAAGAAAAAAAGACTTTTTGCAGCAATTTCTGCCTCACCACGGACGCCATTAGCACTCTTCAGCAAAGGCGGAGGCCATCAAAAACCCATTTGTTTCCTGTCCCCTGACAGTCGGAGCGGAAGCTGTAAAGGAACATGCGCTTCCTTTACCCTTTGGCAAATGCCACATGAAGAGGATGTAATGTCTGCTCTTCCCTTCCCTCGATTTTCTTGATTTGAGGCTTTGAGGTTTTATCGACCATTGTCTCTCTGAGTTGTTCTGGGTCCCAGTAATGTATGGCAGTAATCCTTCTTGCGTAATGCTTCACCGACTGCCGTGCCCCCGAGAACTTCTTATTTTTGGTTTCTTAGGTATAGTAGCAAACCCAATATTGTCACCAAGCTAGGCGATCAGTAACGTTACTTACAATCGTGATACACACGTATATATCTTTATATATATATATATATATATATATATATATATATATATATATATATATATATATATATATATATATATATATATATAATTTCTATCACGGGAACAATGCCGTGATATAAATCTATAACAAAGTGAAGGCCACGAGAAAACTGAAGACAGCGGAGTGCAAGATCTCTCGCCTTTGCTTTGATGTGCTTTCAAGCAAACTATATACAATGAAACAAAAGATTACAAAGAGCATGATTTACAAGAGAAAAATAAATAGCCATTTTGATTCAAAGAATTCTATTATTTTTAAGGTAGGTCCTCAGGTCAGGAGCAACAACCCAAGATTATATCAGGTCACTGGGTAAACCGAGACGGGACAAAGGTCATTAGAATTACTGATTTTCTCTAGTTTCTCTTTATATTCTCCCTCGAACATCTTAGGCACAGCGTGGTCAAGATTGTATAGACCTGGACTCGAATTAATGTTATTTTACTTGTTGGTTTCGGTAAAATTTCTTTTTACGTGTTGTTTTTTTTTTTTTAAATACTATGAAACAAATTAAATTCTATGTGATTTTTCACCTAGGTGTGAACGGAGCATCGCTCATATAGCCACTTATAAATGAATATTCATGTTGATTTGTTCTGAAATTTAATTCCTCACTTTGCTGACCCAACTAAAATGAAACAAGGTCCATACATGGGATCATACCCTTTGTAAATTGCATTATTTATTGCGTTAGTTCATTTGTGTTGTGATTTTTGCTGTGTTCACAACCTTCTCTTGCAAAGCCTTTTAATTACTTTTTGAGTATCTAGGGCCATTCTGTTTTCGTTGTATCAGAATAATAATACTAAATATTATTATTATTTTTTTGTCTATCACAGTCATTCTATTCGACTGGGTGGTTTTTTTTTATAGTGTGGGGTTCCGGATTGCATCCTGCCTCCTTAGGAGTCCATCACTTTTCTCACTATGTGCGCTGCTTCTTGTAGCACACTCTTCTGCATGAGTCCAGGAGCTGCTTCGGCATCTAGTTTTTCCAGATTCCTTTCCAGGGATCTTGGGATCGTGCCCAGTGCTCCAATGATTATGGGTACAATTTCCACTGGCATATCCGATATCCTTCTTATTTCGATTTCCAGGTCTTGATACTTATCCATTTTTTCTCATTCTTTCTCATCTGCTCTGGTGTCCCATGGTACTGCGACATCAGTGAGTGATACTTTCTTCTTCATTTTGTCAATCGACGTCACGTCTGATCTGTTGGCACGTATCACCCTAAAAATAACATAGTCCCAGAGGATTATTGTTATCATTATCATTATTATTATTATTATTATTATTATTATTATTAAGTCCAATGTTTTCTAAATCACAGAAATTCCGCAGGTAGAATTCACTTCCAGAAATGACGATGATGATGACTGACGTTTTAACTTTTCTCATTAAACTTTTAAATTATGTCGGGTTGGAACTGCCGGTATCTTTCCCGAAAATAGTTATAAATGTCATCCCTGTTATATGTATGGAGAGGAGAGAGAGAGAGAGAGAGAGAGAGAGAGAGAGAGAGAGAGAGAGGCTTTTGTGCTGTTATTATTATTATTATTATTATTATTATTTTTTATTATTATTATTATTATTATTATTATTATTGTTGTTGAATTGTTGATGTTGTTGTTGTTTTTGTTGCATGTTTTATTATTGTTGTTATTATAACAAACCCTTCTTTATTATAACATATAACCTAATTATATTTTATTATGCAGTTTATTTTTTATTTATTAAATTATTATTATTATTATTATATAAACATATTATTATTATTATTATTATTATTGTTGTTGTTGCATTTGTTGTTATTGTTGTTGATATAAAAAATCATTTATAACCTAATTCGATATTTGTTGCATGCATCTATTATTATTATTATTATTATTATTATTATTATTATTATTATTATTATTATTATTTCTCACAACTTCATTCAAGAAACATTTCTAACAATATATCGTGTGATTGTTTAATTTGAAGATTATCAGGTTATATGAACTTACACTTCGTACAAAGATCTCTACGAGCGATAATGCACGAGGTCTGTCATTTATATATATATTATATATATATATATATATATATATATATATATATATATATATATATATATATATATATATATATTTGTATATATATATATATATATATATATATATATATATATATATATATATATATATATATATATATATATATATATATATATATATATATATATATATATATATATATATATATAAGTGAGTTTTATTTTTGCAAATTTATGTTCTCTGCGGGAAATATTTCTTAATTACCTTCATTGCAAATAATTGTTTATAAATTACCATCTTTCTTATCAGACTCTTCACTGACATTAGTACTGTCAAATATCTTGTCACTTAATTAGTTTCAGTGGGATGGAAAACAACAAATGCATTAAATATTTTTAGTGTGTTTGTGTGGGTGTTTGTTTTTATTAAAAAAAGTCATCGAAAACAATAACCTCACAAATAAATGAAACTGTACCAGCGTTTCTCAGTTCAAAAATATTAACCAATAACTGTCAAACTGAAATTCATGGGAGGACAAGAAATATATTCTTGTTTATTTACAAATTTAATTTTTAAAATATGATTAATAATTGCTCATCACATATGTTGCCTGCACGTGAAATGGAAAAGCCTCTTTAATCGTTGTATTAACACTTTTTTATTAGAAAAAAAATTTATTTTAGTAAATACAAAATACCAGCGAATGGAGAGATTTTAACATTATTTTTCAAAATATCGCGAAAATCAATAAAACATCATGTACTTCAACGAAGCACGCAAATATAATATTTCATATTAAAGAAACAGTTTCTGTGAACTAAGCATTATTTCAAGACAAAAAAGGGTTCCAATGTTCTGGCGAGTGAGAAAAGCGATCTGGCGTGTAACCGGTCTTGAAAGATTTCTTTGTTCTCTTTGATTTCTCCACGTTATATAAAAAAATAGAGAGAGAGAGAGAGAGAGAGAGAGAGAGAGAGAGAGAGAGAGAGAGAGAGAGAGTCAGTCTTAAGGGATCCTATCATAAAACGTTTTCCAGAACCTGAACCGCCTTTACGGCTGGAACCCCGTAGAGTGTAAGAGTCAATATGTACACGGCTTAGCACTCGAAAGCAACTCGGGAAGTCTTCAAAAGGGACAGGCGAAAATGCCGCAAGGCACTCAAGAGATCACAGCCCTTCCAGCTGAAGCTGGGCGTGAATAATGTAACGTGAAGTTTCTTTTATATTTCCTTTCACGATGCTTACTTCAAGGAGAAAGATTATATTCCAGATGATCTCCAAATC
This sequence comes from Macrobrachium rosenbergii, assembly GCF_040412425.1. NCBI lineage: Eukaryota > Metazoa > Arthropoda > Malacostraca > Decapoda > Palaemonidae > Macrobrachium > Macrobrachium rosenbergii. Next base: position 58,511,603 of record NC_089746.1, on the reverse strand, counting down.
TGTGAGGAAGGTAAAGTGTTTTCATAGGGATTTTATACCTGCAGAAATGACGGTATTGGATTAGCGTCCCATGCTTTAGAACTTTTGTGTTTCCATTGTCTGGTTATTTTGCTTTTCTTATCCTGACATTATCTAGTTCGGGGATTTTCCTCCTTTTTGTAGAAAATCGCTCAAAGTATGTAATTCAACTTTATTTATTTATTTGTAATTTGTTTTATGTAAGGACAATATCGTTAGTTACAGTAGTGTATATTAGATATATCTGTAATCATAATTACAAATACTAATATCATTAGCAATGCTGATATGAATGAAATCTTTAGCAAGCAGAAGAAAACATTATTGCCTTATGTCCATAAATCTGAAAAGGGTTCGATACAACATTTGAATTTCTGGATCCATTGCTAATCTACCACAGTTACTTACTCTTCAGACCATCGAGATGCATTATGTTACATTACTGCTTGCCCCAAAAACCTGTGGTTTATTGCAGTATCACTGAAACTTGACCATGACCAAATTGAGCGTAGGATAGAAATGAGTTATAAGATCTGAAGATTCATCAGCTTTAAAACTATAACACTGGAGAATTATTCTTAGCTGAATAATGGTAATGGGAGAAGCGATCCCTCGCTGTGAATAATAGTCTTGCCAAAATACAGTAGTTTCAACAAGGGATATCAAGCAGTTCTAGTAAAATATTTCTTTAGTGTTAAATTTCTATTACTGTAATACACGTGTGTGAATATATATATATATATATATATATATATATATATATATATATATATATATATATATATATATATATATATATATATATATATATATATATATATATATTCACACACGTGTATAATGGTAGAAATTTATATATAAAGTTGTATTCCTAACTGTGTAAGAACTAAAAAATCCTTGAAAATGTCATTACCGTCTATCCCTAATTATAAGAAGTAAATCTATCAATTGAATGAGTAATTACCCAGATCCAAAGAAAATAGGAAAACAACAACAAAAAATGCGCTGAAGTTTCTTCGGCGCAGTCGAGTTTTCTGTGCAGCGTATAATCAAGGCTACCTAAAATACATCTATCTTTCGTTGGTCTAGGTATAATGCTGTATGAGCCGCGGCCCATGAAACTTTAAAACGGGCCGGTGGTGGCCTGGCCCATAACGTTGCCAGATGCACGATCATGGCTAACTTTAACCTTAAATAAAATAAAAACTACTGAGGCTAGAGGATTGCAATTTGGTATGTTCGATGATTGGAGGGTGGATGATCACCACACCAATTTGCAGCCCTCTAACCTTAGTAGTTTTTAAGATCTGAGGGCGGACAGAAAAAGTGCGGACAGAAAAAAGTGCGGGCGGACAGACAAAGCCTGCACAATAGTTTTCTTTTCAGAAAACTGTAAAGGAGGAAAGAAAGAAGAGTAAAGAAAATTCGAATTTGTACGATCATTCCAAAACTGTAAAGCAGGTGGAAATAAAACAGGAATTAAGCTAACGTAAATAGTAATGGAGAAAACATGAAAAAACTCCAGGATAGATTAAACCCCCCAATTTGCCTCATTTGCCATTAGCAATGAAGCTGGTCCAAAATCTTTTATTCATGGAAGCATCTCGCGAAAGACTGCTGTTGTTTAATATTCAAATTGAAGGTGATGTCCCATAATGGAAGATGATGTTTTCTATCACTTCTTATTATAGTTTCAAAAGACGTCGCCAGTCTTCATTTTCTCTCTCTCTCTCTCTCTCTCTCTCTCTCTCTCTCTCTCTCATATGTGTGTTTATGTATATGTGTATATATATGTATGTATGTATGTATGTATGTATGTATGTATGTATGTATGTATGTATGTATGTATGTGTATGTATGTATGTATGTATGTATGTATATATATGTATATTTATTTATTTATATATATATATATATATATATATATATATATATATATATATATATATATATATATATATATATATATATTGAAATCGAAAAAATGTTCTATTATGGAAAACGATGCCTCAGTGGAAGGAAATTAACATCTTTTTATCAGTAAACAAAGTAGTTCATCATCGGTTCATGGTAATTTAGGGCAGGAAGTAATCTTTATTTTTTATTACCTTTGAAGTCAATGATGATTTGATTACCTTTGAAGTCAATAATAATTTAAATACCTTTGAAGCCAATAATAATTTACTGGAACGATTCATGTAACCAGTTTTCACATAGAAAATTATTTAAAGGAAATGTAAATTCACTATGAAACAAAGGTAATGAGTGGTGTAACACAGAGATATTTCGTAAAATTCTTGTAAAAATTATATTATTTTACTTTTCAATAATGTGAAGCAATTTTATCTACATTCGAGATAAGAAAACAGACAACAATAAATAAGGAATAGGAGCAGGAATACCCGCTATTGGAGCATTAATTTCAGAAAAATTTTAACAAGGAACTGGTGGACTTAGTGAGGTATTCGCCAGTTAGTAGCTCAATATGACATTATGAAACGCCACCTCGGTAAAGCCAAGATTACTAAAGTTCTGCACATTTGAAAGCATGGAACTGAGGTGGGATTCAGTGAAAATACAGAACAGAAGGCTTAATACAAATAGGTATCACTCCTGAATCTTATCTTCAGTTAAGTGAATCAGCAATGAAGTCACAGAATACTGAGAATAATCGCTACAACTTCAGTCAATACGTCCTTATCTATCTTGGGTTACCTATTTATCTTGAGCCTTCTGTTTAGTATTTTCACTGAATCCCAGCTCAGTTCCATGCTATCAAATGTGTAGAATTTTAGTAATCTTGGCTTTACCGAGGTGGCTTTTCATAATGTCACTTTGAGCCAGAAATCGTTGATTTCATAGCAAAACTTTGACGGCAAGTACAGTCGTGTTTATCTGAACATGAAGTGTTTACACCAAGATTGTCTCTGAGGTGGTCCTTATAACCGAACAAAGATATAAGGGCATTAATTGTTTCTTTCGGCTAACAAATGATTGCTATATAATATCTGGTGTATTTTTATCGAAAATTTACATCAAGTATTTCGAGCATGAAAATTTATTCGTTGTTTTTGCAGGCTAAAATAAATAATTCAAAATAACGTTGATACCACCATGTTACTACTACTTCTACTATAACGACTATTATTATCATTATTATTATTATTATTATTATTATTATTATTATTATTATTATTATTATTATTATTATTATTATTATTATTAAAAGTATTAGCAGTAGTAACAGTGTTAGTAATGAAATGAAGTAAAAAATGATTTTTAAAAATTTTTCAAAACGCGGTGTCCCCTTTCCAAAATACCCCTCTCTCCAGCGCCCTCAGCGCGTAACGCTCTTTGCCTAAGACGCTCGCCATCATTGTTCTTTACTCTCTCACTCTTGCAGGGGTAAACAAGCGAGCCAGGTAGAACCCGGCGTGCATTATTTCTCGCCAACACCTGCCGCAGTTCTCACGGTATCAAAGCCTGTTGGGGCTCATTCTTCTCCTCACTCTTTACTTACTTCATCCCGGAATCGCTTGCAGTTCAGGAGCTTTGTTGCTTCGCAATGTTTTTCGTGACGTTACAGAATTTTTTTTTATTTGCGGTCGTCTGCAAATGTTTGATCGTTCGTGGTTATGTGATTACATCGCTTCGCGATTTTCGATAGGTAAGGTGGTATTCATTGCAATTCTGAAAATTATCTAAAATTCGACGTTGCTTGTTATCAGACATACGGAATTATTCGAACTGATTTCAACGTGCATATAGTGTTTTAATTACCTTTTTTTTATCTTCATGGCGTACTGTTAGATTGTAGTAAAAGCATTCATACTACATATGTGTTTGTTAATATAACAATAGATGAAAGATTTAATTTCAGTCCAAAAAGTAACATTGAAATTGCATCTGGAATGCTTTGAGTTACAGGCAAACAACATTGATGACCAAGTAATTCTCTCTTTTTTTTTATTCTATATCAGCTCAGAAATCAGTTCCATTTATGTACCTACTTGCTATCAGAAAGTTTATGTATGCTTAACACAAACAGCGTTCAGCCATCGACAATTATTTGTTGCTTTCTCAGAGAGCTACAAAACTATTGTATGCTGCCGTCCGCTTAATGAAAACTATAATGCAAGGAAAATTTACTGGGCAGATAACAAAATCATGTTGCAGGCAAAGATATTTTGAATTAGTGAAAACCATTAAGATGGTTTATACATTTTCTTGGAAACAACATGAAGCCTTATTTAACTGAATTTTCATATTTGCATATTTCTTAAGATCAAAATTAGGTGTTGCTGAAAGCCATTTCAAACAAGGAATAGTAATTCTACCACAATTTTACACTCAGTTGCAGAAATAAATTTGCAAGAGTGATGATAACATGATAGTTGCCAACAATCAGAATTTTCATGGGTCCTAGTAATAATAATAATAATAATAATAATAATAATAATAATAATAATAATAATAATGAACGGCTTGGCAACTGTTATTCAAAACGTGACCGTTAGGTCTACTGAAGAGAAGGCGGCGTTGGTGCTCTTTCGCTTTGGTAGGTTTAGACCAGGATCCAGGGTTAGACCTAATTACGTTAGTTCTTGGCAAACAGATTCGTTTGGGATTAACACTACGTGCTTAACCCTTTGTTATTTTCATATCTGAAAATAGTGACTATGGCGTTGTTTCTTTGTCCAAAGGTGACATTAGGTTTATCACTAGTGTTGATCATGACAACTATAACAACAACTGCAAAGAAATAGCATTATGGATCATTTCATCGATTTGAACGATACAATGGCGTCAAAATGCAAAGGACTGCAAATGTGCGGGAGAAAAAGAAGGACTTGCTTAAGAGATCTTTAAAAGTTTACTTTAGCGATAAATGGACTACCTTCATGTTTTCATTACACAAAGATTTTTACACATTAATAATTTTGAGATCACAGGTTATTATAAAAGCTAAAAATTATTCAGAACTGCTTGAAGATCACAGCAATGAGCATTGTACTGGTACTATAAATAGGGACAAATAACTCATAAAATACTAAAATGTCACGTAGGTAAAACATCCTTTCCAAAGAGCATGGAAAGGTGATAGTGACATTCTCATACTATAGTACATTCACATCAGCCGTGCATTTAGTGCCTAGCTCCGTCCCTTACGACGTTCCTGATTGGCTAGTGGTCAGCCAATCACAGTGCTGGAAAATGGCCAGTCTGCAGTCTCGCTCAAAGCTCCAGACAGTGAACATCTCCGCTCCGACACCCGAGGAACATGTCTTTCAAAAGTAATAACTTTAATTACATGCACCTCAGTTTTACCCAAAGAATAGTAGTGTTTCCCAGTTTCATCACTAAACATGTCAAGCAAATGGTTGAAGGATCGTAATGATATATGAAGTATTTACTTCAATAAACTTAATGGTAAGATATTTGGTAGTGAGATAAACAAGAAGTTTTTAAAGATAAAATGTCTTCTTTCATTCCTTACATGGCATCGCAGTGCATTCATCATTTATCGTCTTCTGTCTCATAAAATTTCGTAGCTTAAATGTCATGGATGGCAATGCTACCTAAAAAGTATAGGTAGGGCCATCAGTATGAAAATAACAAGCAAGCAATTTTAAGAATATTAAAATGTGCGGGGATGCACGCAGACTATAGCCTATCCCGGGCAATCAGCCAGCTCTTTCTTTACACATTCCTTACTTCTAGAGAATCTAGAGGAATCTCTTGCTTTCGCTTGTTGTTATTTGGGGCCATACTTGAATGACGCTTGTATGTCAGGTCTTGCATTTAGGAGATAAATAGAGCTTAATGACTGTTGATTAGGTTCTTTTAGTAATTACAATCATTGGGTATTTAAACATTTAAAAAACAGCGATTACTAGCGAAGAACTATTGTCTTCATAATTCCAACAATAAAGCTCTCGTATCAAAATTACCAAATTAATTAATTGTATATTAACATAAACACAACACACATAATATATATATTACTAAATTATTTAATTGTATATTAACGTAAACACAAGCACACATAAATAATATATATATATATATATATATATGTATATATATATATATATATATATATATATATATATATATATATACATATATATATGTAATAATATATAATATATACACACACACACACACACACACACATATATATATATATATATATATATATATATATATATATATATATATATATATATATATATATATATATATATATATATATATATATATATATATATATATATATATATATATATATATATCACCTGAAGCCATAGAAAAACCTCGTTTCTCTCTAAAACTTTTCCTGTGGCTTCGGCTGATAAACAAATCACTTGTATATTTCTGTGATTTTTGGTATATTTATATATATACATTATATATATACATATACATATATGTATACATATATATGTGTGTGTATATATATGTGTGTGTGTGTTCATACACATAAGTATGTATGTATGTATGTATGTATGCGTATAATTTCTAACTTTTTCGATAGTATGAAATAAAAGAGAGAGAGAGAGGGGAGAGTGGAAATAAATTCCAACTTACTTCGGGAGTCTATAAAATGTTCGGAATGTTTTTAGATGGGACTGGTTACCTAAGTTTGGTAGCTTCTTCTAAGCCCTTGGGGCTCCTCTTTGAAAGTTCGTGTTCCTTTTTTATAGGAAACCACTTCCGTGTATTTAGTAACTTCCCTTATTAAAAATCAGTGAGGCTCTGTCTTCTTTTTTGCAATATGTAAGTTCTTTACCGTTATGTATGAATGTATGTATGTATTTATTTATGTAACTATGTCTGTATGGATGGATGGAGGTAGTTTGGTTATTTAGCTTAACTGGGGTGTTTTATTTATTTTATCTCTTCGTTTAAATACTACAAAATGTTCTTCTCGGTGGAACCTTGCTTTGCAAGTTAATGACCTTTTATGCCAATTCCATCAATATTCACTTATTTTTTATAACAACTATTTTTTCTAATAAGATTGCAAGGCACGCCGTGTCAACTACTAATAAGAATTCGTAATTACTGAATTCAAGTTATAACAACTCTACATCTCCTTTTAACGTGTTCAGTAAGGATTTGAAACCAAAAGTTCTTGTTTTTGTGTTTTTGTTGTTTATTCCATAAGACAATGATATTTCATCATCATCATCATCATCTTCATCATCGCCATCCAATTCCTTTGATAAATTCCTCCTTTGTGAAATTCCGTCACTCATGTCTTTTCTGTGCATTGTCTTCCACAAATCTCCACTAATTACCAGCCTCCATGTTGTGAAAATATGGTAAAATAAATAAGCATGGTGGTTATGCAATCATCTTCCAGGAGTAATGATCCCTGAATTATATGGAAAATAAAGATTAAATTGGTCTTGTGGTAATTATTATTGTCTTTCAAATTTTAAATCAAAATTATCTTATGAATAACAAATAGAACTATAATAGATACATGCAGATAAAAAATGAATGTTAAAGTTAAGTGATGATGTAGCTTACTGCATGAGTAGTAATCGTCTGAGATGTAAAATCAA
>NC_089746.1:58471511-58501511 GCF_040412425.1 Macrobrachium rosenbergii | reverse complement strand
CTCGATCCCTCGACACAGTACCTTCCAACGATTCCATTCGACGGTCAAACCATATGTATATATATATATATATACATACATATACATACATATATATATATATATATATATATATATATATATATAATTTATACATATATATAATATATATACTGTATATATGGGTGCATATGCATATATGCATAAAATCTCAATTTTTACTACCTCAGTCATTAATATATAGAACCTTTTTAAAGGAAAATATAAATATCTTTCTACTTCCACCTACCAGCGATAATATTTGCTATATCGGGCTAGTACCTATTAATTTTCTTATTATTATATTGCGTTCAAGTCCAAACGAAAGCAATTATGAGAATTACATTGTAATGACTCGAGCCAAATAGCCAATTACTGAATCTCAAAATGGCCTAAATTGGCTACCTATTACAGATGTTAATTAAAACCCTAGAGAGAGAAAGAGAGAGAGAGGGGAGGTGGGGAGGAAAGTGGAGCCGAACAGAAGCACTTAATTAGAACGGCAGGCTTCCAGATTTACATTTTATATTTAGCAACCTATAACGGAAAGACTGTAATCATTTTGGCGTTTAAAGTTCCAGACGAGCAGGTGACTGCTGTTTTTTTTTTTTTTTTCAGTGGAACCTTGTTTAGCTGCCATATAGATAGAAAGATAGACAGATAGGAGTAGTAGTGTGCTTTATTTCGTATCAGTGATATATATAAAGAAACACAAATTTTCATTATAAAATAACGTATGCAAATATAAATTCAGAATTATATGGTCTGTGTTCCTATAACTTTATTATAAAAACACACTAGAAAGTGCATTTAAATTCAGTTAAAATTATTTACATAAAATAAGTTTTAAGTTACACTTCACTGCCCAAAATTAATATAATACAAACATTGGCACCATAAAGGCCGCAAGGAGTGACTGCAGTATAACAGACTTGAATGGGTTGGAAAAATTAGCAGTTTTTTCCTGAACACAGAATTTCTGTAACCTTATTTTAACTTTCTACTTTGCTTTTCAATGGTAGAATTGACAGTCTTTCATTGCCACATATTCCCTTAAGATGCTAAGATGCAACTTTCTCCCCTCCCCCCTCCCGCCTCCCCCTTAAAAAAAAAAATCTTTTTCGAGCCTGAACTAGAGTTGGACGCTACGTTACCCTTCCCATTTTGGTCTCTCCTGAAAGCAAAGTTAAAGGTTTTTCCATACTAGGGATGATCTCAGACTGTAGTAAGAAAAGGTCCTGAATATGACTGTCGTTGGGCGTCTTTAAGATGGATGCTTTATTTATATTTTGCTTGTAGTTCTTAGATGAGACCAAGTTTCTAACCGCTCGATATTGCGTTTTAGCATTGCTCGAATGTCCTGTTTACCTAAGTGAAAGCAACATTATTCTTTAAGAATAGCCAGTAGCCGGGTATCTACCGGCATGTGTATTTCAGCGTTTATTGAATTCTGGTAATATACATGAGAGTATGCAAACCCTTTTGACAAAGTTCAGTAAATTACTTTCAGGTTCATCAGTGACTCGGTTACCGCAGCATACTGGAAATAAGTTTAGAGTTAAATAATCTAATCGTATTATACTCAAAAGTGATGTCATTAACAGTAACTTCGGCGAAATGGAAATTTTCTACATTACTTTTTTTTCAAAAGATTCGGAGACGAAAAACGAAAAGAATTTTCTCTCTCGGAGCAAACGTCATACTTAACCTCACGGCACTCGAGCCCCGGTTAGCAAATGGATGACTCCATTACGGCGTTCCGTGGCTCTTAATCTAAATTTAAGGAGGTTTAGTTTCAGGTAAATACCATCCACTAAATCTGTGCTTTTGCTTCCTGCTTTAACGCTCAGGAAATTCTAACGGGAAATTTTGGAAAGTATTTTAAATATTTCAGTTCTCGTGAAGTAATAAACTCTAATGGAAATGTGAAAGTAGGTTGTGTAGGAAGCGAAATATATACCTGTGACTGATACATATTCATGGCTGAATCTGTAGTAAACCTAAAAGCATCTATACAGGTTATATGTATGTATGTATGTATATACTGTATATATATACATATACATATATACATGTATAAATATACATATATAAATATACATATATATATATATATATATATATATATAAATATATATTTATATAAATATACATGTATAAATATACATATATAATATATATATATATATATATATATATATATAGATAGATAGATAGATAGATAGATAGATAGATATACATATATATTTATATATATATATATATATATATATATATATATTATTTTTGTGCCAAATCACTAGTTACGTGGATATTGTTTACGTGTGGCTATACAAGCTAAAGTTGCTGCGACGTAGGGAGAAGTTGTTTAGCGAGCTCTCCTTTAAGAAGGATAGATGAGGAAATTAAATGCAAATGAGAGAAAAATGGTTTCCTGATTACATACAATTTTTTGTCTGGTTCCTGAACATCTCCCCAGATTGAGTATCAGGTTTGATCTAGAGAGAAGTTAGTTAAATCAAACTGCGATCAATCAAAACATTATTTTCGACCAAGAACTTTGAATTATGCTGATATCAAAGTTTATTTGCTTTACTTAACACGGGTTTCTGATTGAAATCGGACTCATCTGTAAGCTTCGTTTGTTTAAACTCAAAACAGTTTCATTCATGCTGTTCTTTATCTAATTACTTGTATCATTCTAGAATCGATTTGGATTGAAGGTTATCAGGACTAGTATCAACTTTACTTTATTCGTTAAATATATTATTATTATTATTATTATTATTATTATTATTATTATTATTATTATTATTATTATTATTATTATTATTATTATAATAATAATAATAATAATAATAATAATAATAATAATTATTATTATTATTATTATTATTATTATTATTATTATTATTATTATTATTATTATTATTATTATTATTATTATTATTATTATTATTATTATTATTATTATTATTATTATTATTATTATTACCGCATTCAAGATATTTTCACATTCGTATGGAATAGGGAAAAAGGAGCAATTAATTTGCTGAGCAGCTTCACATAAAGCAAAATATCATCCCTCAAAAAAAAAATAAAAGGCAGTTTCAAACCTACTATTAAAGGCAGATTATCCTACAATCTCATTTTCACTTAAGATTTCAACTCACCGTAATCTGTCTATCCTTCTCTGAAGCTCAGATATTCAATCCTTCTCCGAAGCTCAGACATTCAACCATTCTCTGAAGCTCAGATATTCAATCCTTCTCCGAAACTTAGACATTCAATCCTTCTCTGAAGCCCAGATACTCAATCCCTCTCCGAACCTCAGATATTCAGTGCATTATCCCTTCTGGGGTTCGTCGTTCTTATCCCTTTTTTATCTACACTTTCTAATACTTGTTATCTTCATGATACTGATAAATTCCTCTGTGCGAAGCTGACGGCCGATGCTCTTCCATCGATTTTCGTTATCGGGTTCCACTTAAGGAAACAAAAATAACAGTCGCTCATTTTTTCTGCTTGCCTGGATTGGTTCGCAGTATCCATATTATTATACACACGAGCGTACCCACACCCACACACACGGGAGAGGAAGTGACAGAGGGAAAGAGAGAGAGAGAGTGGGAGGGAGAGGAAGTGAGAGAGAGGGAGTAGAGGGGGTGTCATGGAGAAGAAAGAGGGAAAGAGTTAGGGAGGGTTGGAGAGAGAGAGTTTATCGGTTGTTATTCAGAGTTTTCCCGGGCAGCGCCGGGTTGGTCATGTGTATATAGTATGTATGTATGCATATATATATATACACACGCACAAGTATGTATGCATATACTGTACATATATAGTATATATATATATATATATATATATATATATATATATATATATATATGTGTGTGTGTGTGTGTGTGTAAGTTCGTGTTTGTAAAAATGACTGAAAAAAGAACCATGTTATCGACGCAAGAATATTAATAATAGCAACAGCAGAAGAATAACGAGAGCAAAAAGACTACAGAAAAGCCTTGAAAGCTACGATTATGACAAGAGAGGTTATCAAATGACCTCGCACGAATTTCCCAGGAAAACAAAAAAAGATAAAGCTCCGACGCCAGCGATGAAAAGAGAGAAAAAAATCCAGCCCATTAAGCGGAAGTTCAGAGATTCGTCAAAATCCTGATGGAACACGAGACGATCGTGGAAAAGAGAATTTAGATTGATGGTGACGAAGTCTCGATTAAAAAAAAAAAAACGCAATTAGGTGTTGAAGAATTACGATGGTGTGATGAAGAAAAAAAGGGCAAATGATTAGAGAAGGCGCGCTTTAGAATTGACTCTGAAAAGGTCGTAAGGGATTAAACAAAGATGAATAATGCTGAGAGAGAGGGAAGGATGGAAAAGTTTGGAGGAAATATAGATCGAGGCTCTCGAAGTCGTAGGTAGAACACAATAAAGCAAGACTAGAAAGAGAGGAAACGAACAAAAAAAGTAGCTGTAAACAAGTGATGAAAAGAACACAAGAGCTTTGCAATGTAGGTTTTGAAAAATAATAGAAGTCGTTTGAAAGGAATAACAGACCTTCAGAAGAGACAGGCAGACAGAGAGAAAGAAAGGGAAAAAAAGAAAGAGAGGGATAGAGAGAGAGAACACGGATACTTATTTTTATTAAGCATGTTAGACCGATATGGGTGTGTTTACCGAAACCAACCCAATCTCTCAAAAAACCTCGTTATATCAGAGTTCGCCCCTGGAAATACTGAAGAGGAATGGAAGCGGATGGCAATAGGGCCTTATAACTCAAGAAAAATGGGGAAAAAATTCATATGGTAGTAATAAAAATCTCTCTCTCTCTCTCTCTCTCTCTCTCTCTCTCTCTCTCTCTCTCTCTCTCTCTCTCTCTCTCTCTCTGCTAGTATTCAATTTTGGAATCTAACGAGGAGGGACGAATGAGCAGTTCACTAAAATCCAGTAAGCTTCTGCACATGTTGGTGTAAGAAGTAAATTAAGTGCCTAGTTGTTGATTGACCGTTGTGGGTCGTAGGAAAATACCAGACATAAGTATTATTGCTCTGCCAAAGTGTATAACATCAAACTGAGAAAGAGTCGACCAGGCAATCCACGTCCCAACGTGGTGAGACCATTCATAGGATATTGATAAGATTCTTGATCTATCGATCGACGAAACTAGCACGTCCCATCAAAACTCGTTGTTCTGTTGTGATCCTAAGCAGTGAATTACGTACATAGCAGGTAGTAAACTTTGGTAGATCACAGTTGAGATAGGAATTAGAATCTAAAAATCGTAAGGAGTAGTACATTCTAATGCCACCGCTCTTGGAAGAAAAAGACGTTTATTTAAATATACAGTATATACAGTATATATATGTGCATATATATATATATATATATATATATATATATATATATATATATATATATATATATATATATATATATATATATATATACATATATATATATGTATATATATATATATATATATATATATATATATTTATATATATATATATATATATATATATATATATATATATATATATATATATAACAGCTTTAGCTGGTTTGAATATATCAAACGTGAACTCTAAATTTTTCACCAAATGCACAATATCTGTCTACTTTTTCATTTGTCAATGACGTCATCAAAATATATTGGAGCTTCAATTATTCACTGTTCTGACTTGCAAAGCGTATTTAAAAGGGATTCTCTCTCTCTCTCTCTCTCTCTCTCTCTCTCTCTCTCTCTCTCTCTCTCTCTCTCTCTTTCTCTCTCTCTCTCTTTAAAACTATCAAATGATATGTATGATTCAAATATCAACATTCTGGGCTTTATAGTCTTCCATTATTGATGAATAACTCTCTCTCTCTCTCTCTCTCTCTCTCTCTCTCTCTCTCTCTCTCTCTCTCTCTCTCTCTCTCTCTCCCGAAACACTTCTTCAAGCTGATGGTACCGTTCAAGTAATTCATCCCTAGTCTAGTGAATAAATGTTTAAATATTAGCTTTATTCAAAACCAGACATCCAATATAAATTATAGTCTGTTTTCAACTGTACTTTTCCAGGAATCGTTTCCACTCAAACACTCACAACAGCCTCCTGACATCAGTATTGGATTAAAAATCAATCATGAGGGAACGGCAGAATCTTCCTTTGAAGCCGAGATTGGGAAAAATGGGTAGAGAAAATATATGACCTGCTATAAGGACATATTGCGAAGATTCTCTTATTTATATTAGCATGGGAACATAGTTGAAGCGTTAATCTATTTATTTTTAACTTCTTTAAATTACTTTTCATGTCTGTGCGTCCCTCTTATTTTGGCTGGGCGGCTATTATATATTATTACCTAATCTAATAAACATGAAATTACGTCTAGCAACTTGACTTTTCATCACCAACTTTGCTCCGTTTTGGTTTTTCATTTGCATATTTGTCTTTCGCTTTTTATTCATGCCATGCCAGTTCCCCATTTGTATAACACTATGACAATACGTAGCTGTTGCCTACCTACCGAAGTTACAAACACATATTCGCAAGACACCTTAAATTCTGTGGGATGCACATTTCCAGAATTCTTTTGACTAATTCCCAAAGTTCGTTCCCGTAGGCTGAAGTTATCGCAGTTTATCCTTAGTCCTTTCCTTGCTGGATACAAATGCGGTTTAGTTCATTGTTGCAAGGCTCCTGGCCCTTGAGGAAGTGGTGGACGTCCTTAAGACTATCGGTACTCTTTGAATGGAGTTTATCGCCTCCCAAGATTTTTTTCGACTGCTGAGAGTGCGAGCTATGCTAGGGAGACCAATAAAAATTGAGCATCGCTAATCCAAGGTGGGGAAGTCGAGTTTTCCCTGGGCGAACATTGATGCCAGCCCAAAAGGCCTTCAGCAAGTTTCATATAACCCATTCCTGAATTCCTTCGTGACAATTGCAAAGCTTCAGCATCATCATCAAGAAAAGAATATTGTTGCCTACGCTTGAGCCGTCGTAGTCATGAGCGTGCTAAATCTCTTAAGGAATAAATCTCACCTCTGAAACTGAAACTGAAACCCATGGAACACCTGCAAAGCCAATATTTAGGTACTCCTGCACCTGCACTCCCAGGTTGTCTGGTCTCACCATGTTCCCCTGAGATTTTGCTCTACATACTGTGTTAATCAAATGTATTTTCTTAGCTACCGTGATATTCTTTTCCTTGTTTAAAATTACAGCAACAAATCTAATTTACCCTGGTTAAACTATCAAGGATTATTCTCTTAAAATTATAAACTTCATTGACCCTATAAAAATGGAAAGGTATTTGCATCCAGTCTTCAAGGGTCAACAGTTAAGTTACAGGTCAGAATGCGATGAGGTCAACCCCAGAAGCTGTTTTGAATGTGCTTGTTTTTGATGCTGAGAAATCCTTATTTTGCTTGATAGATGGAGAGCACCTTGTCTTTTTTTCTTTTTAAGAAAGGATGAAGACAGTGAAGTCCCTACATTCTTGCCTGAACAGGAATTTTACAGAGCTGGTTGTGGTAATTTCATCAAAGCCTTATTTCACTCTCACCTCCTTTATTTCACTGCACAGTGTCGTATTTTTATCAGTCTATAACGCATGACTAACTCTCACAAAGGTGGGATATTATCCAGAAAATATTTGATATCATTGAAGTCTTATTCAATATGTATATCTCTTCCTCCTCATTAGACGAAGAACATCGACTTCCTCATTATATACAATATACAAGAAGAGGCATCTGCTTTTCCTCATTAGAACAACATGTCTTGGTATTCGCGTTCCTTCTCTAACAGATCATTAGGAAGCAGGTAAAATGAGTTTTCTATGAAATATTGTAAAATGTCAAAGAGAAATGCTTAGAGAGAGAGAGAGAGAGAGAGATTGAAACTTGATAAAAGATATTCCTCTCTTCTTTTTTCATTGTTATCTGTACTGATTTAATAGGCATCTCTCTCTCTCTCTCTCTCTCTCTCTCTCTCTCTCTCTCTCCTTTTTTTCATTGTTATCTGTAATGATTTGATAGGTACCTTTCTCTCTCTCTCTCTCTCTCTCTCTCTCTCTTCTTTTTTCACTGTTATCTGTAATGATTTCATAAGCACCTCTCTCTCTCTCTCTTTTTCTCTCTCTCTCTTTCTCTCTCTTCTTTTTTCATTGTTAGCTGTAATGATTTTATTGGCACCCCTCTCTCTCTCTCTCTCTCTCTCTCTCTCTCTCTCTTATAACATAACATCCAAAGAATACCACTCTTTCCGTAATTTCCCCCTCTGGAAGCTGTAAATTATATTTTTCGTGGAGTGAAATCTTTGACTATGACTTTTATTCAAAACCCGACGTCCAGTATGAGATTGAAATAAGATTGAGGCTTCCGCTTCACCGACAAAATCGTTCCCTATTGGACGCTTCAACTTCTCGAGAACTGTTGTGGATTAAAAATCAATCGGGACGAAAATGAAAATCGTCTTTGGAAGGCCACTGAAGAAGTGATGGATGAGATGTGAGCTGCCTAAAGCAGGTGCTGCGGAGGTTTTCTTTCTTCTCCATGTTCTTTCTTCTTATTCTTTACGCACCGAACACTGTAACTTTGGCAGTATATATTAGGAAGAGGAGAAAGTGAAAGAGGGACGGGGACGTGGCCGTGGAAGACAGAGACAGATACAGAGAGAGAGAGAGAGAGAGTGATATAGTGTTCTTGGGTCTCGAAGGTTATTCGACTTAAATCTCGAGAGCGAAAGAGACAGTTTCTGTTTGTGTTTACGTACAGCTCTGGTTTGCAAAAATAAAAAGAAGAAAGGTTTATAAAACTACAATATTTTTGGGGAGAAAATTTCATTATTAAAATTCACTTCGTTAACTCGTTGTATAAGGGCTGTTGGTTTCCCCATTAAGTACAGACTATGAAAAGAAGCATCTGTTTTTCCCTAATGAAGGGAGAGACAGACAGACAGACAGACTAACAGAGAGACAGACAGACGGACAGGCAGAGACAGGGAGAAAGCTAATTTCAGTGCCATTCTTAGTAAAACCTTAATACTGATTGAGGTATCTTTGAGAAGACCTGTTTAGTTATCATCTCTCTCTCTCTCTCTCTCTCTCTCTCTCTCTCTCTCTCTCTCTCTCTCTCTCTCTCTCTCTATACTTTTTATTTACATGTATAGTTGCTTCGTACATCAAACTCTTCCTCTGATCATTTGGTTGTAGGAGAGCATCCTTCCTCCCTTTAGGCGCTCCCGTAACTCCCGTCAAGCCAACTCTTCCCAGCTTCTATTCTGTGGAAATCGGTGCACTTCAGTTTGGTGATGGTTCATTTTACTGAACCTCAAAGCTTTGGAATTCTCTCCCTGAAGTCGTTTTCCCCACCCTATTATAAACAACTGTCCTTCAAAAGACAGATCCATCACCGTATTTTTTCTTCTTTCTTCTTTCTTCATTCTCTGCTAGAAGATGACGAGAATTGCCCATCCTTTTGGCCTCTGCTTCTGAAAGGCATCAAAGGAAAAGTATTTATATCGCCAGAATAAGAAAAAACTCTGAAATTACTATTTGAAATTAATATTTGAAAATTACAACTTACAAATGCCAACTTGAAAACGAACTTCTTCTGGTGTGAAAGCGTCGATAAGTTCCGTGCAAACACCCAAGTCCAACTCTTTGCCTCATTATAACTTCCAGCACTTTGGGACACTAGTACAGAGCCGACTTTGGGAAAGAATCTTGCATAAGCGGGGTTTACGCAAGTCTCGTGGATTTAGTTATGATTTTTCATTACAAATTACGCGAAGAGGGAGCCAAGGCTTAAGACGCTCTTAGGGTGTGTGTTTTTATTTTGACAGTGACGGACGATCAGAAAATTAAATTTTTCACTTTTGCAGTGTGAATTACATCAACAAACCCGCTAAATGATTTTCTTTTGAGAAGCGACAAATGACGCCTGAAAAAAAACTACCTCTTTTGATTTCGACAGTGCTTAAAAACTTTAGCAGAGGGTTAGATTTCTTTTTACTTTGACAGTTATTACAAAAAAATATTTCACATCTTTTACTTTTAACAATCCAAAATAAATTTACAAAATATAGGAATGAAAACAATGAAAAATTAAAAAAAAATGATGAACATTAAAGTGAAAATTATAAGAAACAAATTTTAAAATGTCCACAAAAACCATACCTTTCATTTTATTTTAACATCAAATGTGTTCATTAAGTGGTTGCACACTATTTTTCAAGTAAAAGTTGAGGCTCCAACACATTTCCATAGAAAATACGAAAGTCCCAGCGATATCAAAATGATTAGTGAAGAGATTAAAAGTCGCAATATTTTCACGTAAGAGAAAATTTTGAATTAACGTAAAAAGCTTTGGGATTGATAGAGCTTGATCGACTCTAGTATCTTATTACCAACTTCATTTCCTAGAGAAAAATATAAAAGATATATTTCTTTCCTGTGTGTAGAATGGAGTTGAGCCTGTTATCGAAAACTTCGAGCAGTATCTCAAGCCTTTGTTTAGAGATTAAATTCAAGTTAATCCACCGCCTATTCTATTTTTCCATCAGCTGTTCGCGATATTGTGGAATATTTTTTTACTTACTAGAATGTTTTATGTTTGAATTGATAAGGGGATATAGTTTTCATATGACAAAATCGATTTGCTTAGTCGGGAAAACATTAGATATGAATCCGTAATTAATTATGAATTATCTGGTGTTGCAAATCCCAGGGTCTAGAAGATACAAAAGCTACAGTCGTGATACAAAGAAATAAAGATGGTCCATATGAAGTATAACTATCATAGCAACGCTGGGTTATTTATTTAGTTAACTCGTCAAAAGACGATTAATATCGGTCGAACTTATTCTCAACAGAGAAACAAAACACCAAAGTAAAATCATTTTGAATAGAAATGACTATTAGCATGGGTGAATGTTTATGTTTGCTTCAAATTATAAGATTTTATATATATATATATATATATATATATATATATATATATATATATATATATATATATATATATATATATATTATATATATATATATATATATATATATATATATATATATATATATATATATATATATATATATATAAATGTGTGAGACAGACAAAGGCATAAAACATACTATTAAACAGTCGTCAAACAAGCGCATAAATTGCCATGGAAATTGTTATCGCATCAGCGCAAATTTGCATACACAGGAACTTCATTTACAATATATTGTTTTAGAATAATTTGAAAGTTTAATGGGATCGAGGGCCATTAGAGAAGCCATTAATCGAATAGATACGCCCGTCTCTTCAATCAGAAACCTATAATTAACGCTTGCCATTTATGTTATTGATGAAATACGCTACGGGAATGAAAGTCTAGTTGACATTGCGTTTATAGATAACTAGGTGAACAACCCGGCGCTGCCCAGGAAAACTCTGAATGACAACCGGTAAACTCTCTCTCTCTCTCTCTCTCTCTCTCTCTCTCTCTCTCTCTCTCTCTCTCTCTCTCTCTGAAAAGATAGTGAGTCATATGTATACCAAGTTCCGTTATATATAGATTAATCTTTTTTATTATTATCTCCTCATGATGATTTTGCATCTTTTTCAGATAATAATTACCTGGTTTATGCCGCATAAAAAAAATGTCGAAAGCCTCGTTAGAAGAAAAATATTGTTCATGCATGATCAAACGGCACCAGTTTGCAAAGCCATCAATCATTTTTCCACCATCACCTATAATCCACCTAAAGGGGATTATAGACACTTGTTATACGTAAAGCCCGTGAATAAGCAAAAATGTATTTATTTACAGTTGCTAAACAAAGCTGATATCACGATCTCTACGTTAACGTACGCTGCTATGATCAACTTAATTCCAGTAGATTTCCGATAATAAAAATCGGTGACCTGTCTTTCGCCTGAACTTAAATGATATATATGCCTATCCTTTTTCGGTTCCTGCCGAATATGGCAGGAGCATAAACCACTCCATTCGCTCTAATAACATCTGGAGAGTTTTCATAGTGTTTGGAAATTTGCTAAGTTGAGCCACACTAGACGTTTATTGCCTGTCTCGTGATGTGTGATATATATATATATATATATATATATATATATATATATATATATATATATATATATATATATATATATATATATATATATATATATATTATATATATATGTATGTGTGTATATATATATACATATATATGTATATATATATATATATATATATATATATATATATATATATATATATATATATATATATATATATATATATATATATATATATATATATATATAATATGTTACATAATCACTCACGCACACGTGTGTATATATATATATATATATATATATATATATATATATATATATATATATATATATATATATATATATATATATATATATATATATATATATATATATATATATATATATATATATATATATATATATATATATATATACACACAAATGAATTAAACTCTGTCCTGGTTATATACTTGAATCAGTACGGAAGACGCGTACAAAATAATGAACTAGAAGAACCAGCTTTTCCAAATATTTTCGATCTAACTCACAAGAATTCACATAACATTCGGTGGATTTCGGATTGGAAAAGAAATAAGCAAGCCTTTTGAAGGCTCAAATTCTCTCTCTCTCTCTCTCTCTCTCTCTCTCTCTCTCTCTCTCTCTCTCTCTCTCTCTCTTTCTCATGGATAGTTTTTAAAACAGTAATATTCATCGGGAACGCTCCGGAGTTCGAGAAGAAACTGGGCTTTTTATCGTTAGGAACTTTTTCCTTTTTATGTTTCGTTTGTCATCTAAAAAGTAAAAAGAAAAATATGCGCAGAATAAAAGGAAGAATTGTCTTTTCAGAAATAGAAATTTATTCCCGTGGCGATAATGAGGTTCGGACAAATATTGGTTCTCAATATTGACCCCGTTATTGGGAACTAAAATTGATGGCTGGAAAATGGTCATTTGAACCTCGATAATCTTTAGATACCAGAATGACATTAGGTCTAGTTTATGGTGACGCTTGAATACCGTCTATAATTTATCTGTCATGGTTTACTTGTCTCTGCTTTTCTGATAATCCTCTTCTTTTTTTTTTTTTTGACATGGTTCATTATCAGCCCGTAGTTATGTATATCTAATTTTTTGCGTATGCTAATCTTTTTCACGCTTAACTTTAAAGACACTTTACATGGTTAAGGCATATCAAGTACTTAATATCCCAAAGTCTCCTTACCTTTGATCTATAAGAAAAACAAAAACCTTCATCATCATATCTTAGGGATGGAAGATGACAGATATATATAACATTTACAAGAAAAACTAAAACTTATAACGCAGGTTTTTTCTTCTATTTTTTTTCTTTTTCTTAGATTGTGACAGACAAATCTCCGATCTTAAGAGAAGGCTCCTGTGTACTGAATTTCCTCTCCTTCCCCTCACTTTCTCCCCACACTTATGAACCTTTTCAGTTACGTATATTTTATAAGAAATTAATCTCTCTCTCTCTCTCTCTCTCTCTCTCTCTCTCTCTCTCTCTCTCTCCATCTAAAGACTGCATAATTTCAAGAATTCTGAACCTACTCCGTTCACGTATGTATCATATACAAGTAACTCTCTCTCTCTCTCTCTCTCTCTCTCTCTCTCTCTCTCATCTTCAGACTGCGTAATTTCCTCGATATGTTTCTCAAAGTTATGAGCTTTAATCCATTATGGATACCTTTTAATAACTTAATACCCCTTAATAACTAAACTTCCCTCTCTCTCTCTCTCTCTCTCTCTCTCTCTCTCTCTCTCTCTCTCTCTCTCTCTCTCTCAGCTTACGTTAAGCACTTATGTAATCTGACTCCAGTCTGTTCACTTTAAACGAGTCAATGCATTAAGAAGCCAGACCGGCGTATCCCTTTAATGATTGGATCCAGACTCGGGGAAGACTGAGGATTAAAACAGCTTATGGAAAATCGCTCTTCATTCGGCGACTTTTCGCGACCAATTTCAGTCAATCTGGAGGGAGCGAGAGGACCCTCTGGTCAAAAATTAGGAGCCTGAATTTGCGCTGGGAGTGTCAAATGGTAAAGAGATCTAATGAAAAGAAAAGTAAAGTATAGATGCAGTCTAATGATAGAAATGTTTGCGATTATGGATAAGGAAGAGGGGTAGATGATGATGATGATGATGATGATGATGATGAAAGTGATGAAGATATGTAAAGGTTAATTCATAGTTAACTAAACAAGATGATAGTGAGATAAAGATTCAGGTTCCAAATTATTCATCTTGCCCCTTTCGCCATGTCCAAACTCTTTCACTCCTTGAACAGAATTAACATAAAGTAACGCGTAGGGATGATTCGGAAGGAGAGTCAATCATTTGGGGAGTCGTTACGAGTAATTTGCATGTAATCAGAATCAGTCAGAAAATTCAGTCTTAATACCTTTCACTTCCAAAATGTAGAATTTTTCACCCTCCTCTGTTTTTCTGAAGCATTTAACCGATAACTCTTTTCAAAAAACAACCTTGCTAGCCTCAGTTTCTGCACCATAAAAATCAGTCATTTCAAAATTTCATTGTTGTTGTTTATATTGTTTTTTATACAACTTGATTTTTCCAATTTTTTTATTTGCATTGTTGTTGCTGCTTTCGTTTTTTATATGGCTTAATTATAACAGTTTTAGTTTTCTGAAAAGAAAACTATTGTACCGGATTTGTCTGTCCGTCCGCACTTTTTCTGTCAGCCCTCAGATCTTAAAAACTACTGAGGCTAGAGGGCTGCAAATTGGTATGTTGATCATCCACCCTCCAATCATCAAACATACCAAATTGCAGCCCTATAGCCTCAGTAATTTTTACTTTATTTAAGGTTAAAGTTAGTCATAATCGTGCCTCTGGCAACGATATAGGCCAGGCCACCACGGGCCGTGGTTTAAGTTTCATGGGCCGCGGCTCATACAGCATTATACCGAGACCACCGAAAGATAGATCTATTTTCGGTGACCTTGATTATACGATGTACAGAAAACTTGAATGCGCCGAAGAAACTTCGGCTCATTTTTTACTTATTTGTTATTGACATAACCCATAGTCTTGTTCCCACGCATGTGTGTTAGTAAGTTACATCCATCAGAGAAGGTTTGACTACCGCCTATAAGCTTCCTGTTCCTTATCGTTCGTCCACGTCGAAACATGTAGACACACGTCGTCACCTCATGTACACACACGCACACGCACACATCAAAAACAGCCTGAAGACAAGACAACGACTTGTTTTCAGTCTGTTTGGGATATGTATGCGTTAAGTTCCAGACATATGCTTGTGACATGTTTTGCTGTAGAGTGGTGTTGTCTTCTTGAACCAAGCTATAGCTCCTTTCTTATAAATAAACGAATTGGCTAGTTTTCCTCACTTGAATGGCAACTAAGTTCACAAAACTTGACTTCAGACATCCATGTCGTTGTAATAGCTTATTTCGTAAAATGTAATGTGAAGTTCTACATTTCTTAATAAATTAATTGAAACTGAAGGGCGCTCTCCTAAAACATCCCGGCCTCAACTAACCTTATTTTAACCTAAGAGCTTGAAGTTAATTTTTACTACCACTTTTTTGGTGCCAACTCTCGGTCAGGTTTAATTTCTTCCTCCAAAAACGTTCTACGGCATTTGATTTTAATGTAATTATTATTTTTTGTCAACCAAGATAAAAAAATAAAGAGAAGCAATTCCTTCAGCAACTTTAAAAATCCTAAACAAATGAATGAAAGTTTTGTGATTTTCGTTCTGCCTTTAATACTTTTTAAGACTCCTGTTGTTTCAGCTTTTCATCAGCTTTTTCTGAAGCGTAGTTTGCGTACATACAAGTTTACGGATAGATATAAAAAACCAGAACCCTTCAAATGAATCAGCTTCGATGGTCCTTACTTTGATCACTAATGGAAAATCGCCCAAGTTTCTCACACCATTATCATTTCTAAAAATTCGGTAATAAAAAAGAGACAAGGAATTATTTAAAAGCAATAGAAATACGATAATAAAGAAAATAACGTTTGTAAACTGCAGTTTCCCTAACACAGCCTGCTGATACCCTGATGCTAAACCGTGCAAGACTAAAATTCTTTCTTCTTTGTCATGTTTCTACTGAGATGACTGGAGCATCTGCGTTGCTCTTTATGGCTGCAAGGCTAACTCGAACGCTGCATCCATATAACCGATGCTGGCGAACCTTGGGCTTTACCAAAGCCTCTGTTCTACGGCTTAGCCATAGTCTTCGGTTTGAGTTCTTATAGAGATAATCATGTGCACGTTTATTTATTAATTATTTGTTTGTTATAGATAACAATCACGGATATAATATACCAACTCCAAAACTATTATATGTGAAAACTTGAAGGAATCATGGATGTTATAATTTTCTAATATACTTTAAAGGAGAAAATTACATTATTTTGGTATTTTAAATCCTCAACTTCTATTTGGCATTGCTGCTCAAAAATTATTGGAAAATGTAAAAAAAAAATTTTATGAGATAACAGTACAGCTTTCTTTTGCTTATTTAGTCTTACAGAATGCCTTATCTGAGTGATTGACTGATTGATTGATTAGACTGGCTTTACTAATTCTTTTGTGAAATGCATGCAAGTAAGGCATGCAGAGAAAATGTTTGCTTAACGTTTGCTCAATTAAGTGGTTTCAAGAAGCCTATAATGACGTCAGTTTGAAAACCAAATCAAGATTATTTTGCTTTGTTGAAATTTGTCCCATGCATTTTTGTTTTTATTCTTTCTTTATTTATTTTTTTTTTTTTTGCCCTTCTTTTAACCTTTTCATTTTTATCCATCCTTTGGACCCGCATAATTATAAAAACTCGTGGAGAGCTTGAGAAAAAGCCAAACCGATAACCAAAGACGCTCATGAGAGAACTCTGCTCTCACCAACAGCGCTGTTACCTCGAAGACCATCGATTCTGGAAGCGACACTTATGTGGATTAAACTGTCACTCTCCTCGGAAAGCCATTACGGAAATGAGTCGTACATAAACACGAGCAATTAAGCGGAGTGTCACCCCTAATCTACACACTGCCGCGCGCAGGCCGCAACTGAGCTGTGTTCCTTTGCCGTGGGAGCGTTCGCTTCGACAGGAATCCATAAAATTCACTTTTTATCATTTTGACATTTTATCAGTATAAAAAAATAATGGTCGCTAAAAACTTAAATTGTCATTGTTTTCCAATATCATTATTTGTGTAAATATTCATCGAATAAACCAACCTTCATACTGACACTGTAAGGGATTTGACCAGGTCTTGTTGCTGTTTAGCTTTCTAAATTGCTAAGAGATGTCGCTGGGCGGGGACGAGGGGCGGGGATCAGTTATCTATTTATTTCTGTTTGAACAGTCTTCAAAAACTGAAAATATTGTTTACTGCTTACGATTTCAGCAAATGTAAAAACCCCTTTCGTAGTACGTAATCCTCAAGATTTCTTTGCAAAGTCTGTTCTGTTACATTCTCTCTCTCTCTCTCTCTCTCTCTCTCTCTCTCTCTCTCTCTCTCTCTCTCTCTCTCTCTTGTCCATTTCATATCTTTTCCACATTTAAATATACCATTTCATCCAATTTTCACCCCTCAAAATCGATGAGAAAAAATCACCATTGTTGTGAAACCCCAAAACAAAAAAATGCACAGAGAATACAAGACAATAAAATTGAACAGCTGATATCATTTCTGCCATCCATCATTCAAAACTATTTTTTAGAAACCTAATGATCCAAACACTCTTCGCGATAATGAACTTTCCTTTTTTTTTCACCGCATACAAATCATCGAAAAAAAAAAAAAAGAAATATAAAAAGGATTCCGCTGATCTCCTAACGAGTATCCATTGGGGGAAAGTATTTCGCATATATACCGGCGTATCTCATGTTTCCTCCATTCCCAGTTCATCTAACTCTCGGAACTGGTCTGAAAAACTCGTGAGGATTTTAGGCAGAGTGATGAGCGTAGCTGTTTCTTATTTACATTGCCAATGGCCGATATATAAAGGTTTGATTATATTCGGAGGGGTATTTTTTTTATTCTGCTTTCGTTAATGATACATGCATGGAATGCGTGATTATCATAATATAATCAGTTTATGAAAGCAAGAAAAATGTCCATACACTTGATTCAGTAGATAATTATATTGCCATATTAATAAATCATATAATAAAAAAATATTTATTTTTTAAAGTTTAAGTACTCTTACATGCCAAATGTTGTGGGAGGGTTCCTTTATTTTATATCTCTGTTTGATCATTATTAAACATTCAAAGCAGTGTTGCCTGGGCATCAGTTCAGCAAATGAATACTCTCTCTCTCTCTCTCTCTCTCTCTCTCTCTCTCTCTCTCTCTTTCCATTCTATATCTTTTCTACATTTAAATATAACACTCCATCAAATTTTTGCCCTTGTAAACACAAACAAAGAGAAAACATCGCCATTGTTATGAAACCCACAACAAAAAGTCACAGGCCATACGAGGAGAAAATAAAAATCGACAAAGGACATTATTTCTGTCATCAAACATCCAAATCTATTTTTTTTTTTTTTTTTAGAAACCCAAAAATACGATTCGCGATGAGAACTTTCCTTTTTCACGGCTTAGAAATCATCGAAACCGAAAAAGAAAAAAAATTAAAAAAACAAATGGATTTCGCTTATCTCCCAGCGAGTATCCATTGGGGAAAAATATTTCGCTTATTTACTGGCGAGGATTCAGTGGGGAAAAATGAAAGGTTGTATCTCGCGTTTCCTCCATTCACAGTTCATCTAACTCTCGGAATTGATCCGAAATGCTCGCGAGAATTTTTAGGCCGAGTGATGAGTGTAGCTGCTTCCTATTTACGTTGTCAGTAACTGATAAATATAGCGTCGATTTTATACAGTGAGGTATTTTTTCATTCTGCTTTCGTTAATGATATACGCATGGAATACGTGGTTATCATGGATAATCTGTTCATGAAAACAAGATAAATTGTCACTTTAGTTAATTCATTATGTAATTATTTTGAAATATGTTATAGAATTGTATAATAAAAATTAAAAATAACCCTGTACACTATGGTTGCAACTAACGAGTTTGAAGGTTCCAATATCGCAGACTGGCAACTTGCCGGTCAACCGTATATCCGATTTCATACTGATTCCTCCAAGATCGAAATCATATTAAATTTAATTGTAATTTGACGTAGGGACCTTTTATTACTGAAAGAGTAACAGTGGCTCATTATGCATGGAAACTTCGATTTTGGATAAAACAGAAAATAATTTTCTTGTTTCTATGTAAGGAATTTCTAAATAAGGAATTTCTGCCTTACGATGATGTACTCGAAAGAAATGATTCCGTCCCCGAACGCTTAAAGGTCGGAATCAAAGTTTCCCAAACATCATTTTGAAAGATGACGTAGAAATTAAGCAGGATTCTTGGCGATGGAAGTCAAAATCACAGGCCCTTCTTTTCGTGCGCCCGAGAGATGGCCGTGCTTCAAAATTGCAATCAAAACTTCGCCAAATTTACATTGCGAGAAGTTTGCATGGCCCGTCAATGAAGTTTATATGGTGTTACTTGACTTTTGTCGGGGTGGCCTTAGTAGTGAGGAAATAGGGAGGCGAAATAAGGGAAGCAGTAAGAAGAAAGCCCCGTAGGGAGGTAGTGCCGTCAGTGCACCTCATGAGGTGCACTTTAGGCATTACTTAAGGTTCTTTGTAGCGTGCCTTCGGCCCCTAGCTGCAACCCATTTCGTTCCTTTTACTGTACCTCCTTTTGTATTCTCCGTCCTCCATCTTACTTTCCGCCCTCTCCTAACAATTGATTCAGAGTGCAACTGCGAGGTTTTCCTCCTGTTACACCTTTTAAACTTTCATTGTCAATTTCGTTTCAGAGCTGAATGACCTCATTGGTCCCAGTGCTTGGCCTTTGGCCTAAATTCGATATTCAGTTCAATTCAGTTCAATTCAGTAAGAAGAAAGGAGAACGTTGAAAGGATTTTAAGAGAGAGAGAGAGAGAGAGAGAGAGAGAGAGAGAGAGAGAGAGAGAGAGAGAGAGAGAGAGAGAGAGAGAGAGGGGGGGGAGACTTGAGCGATTCCCAAAGATAAAGGTAAAGAAAAAGCTTTTGCAAGATCAATTTCATAGCAATTTGCAAGAATTGTGGAATGTTGTTGACCTTTCCATCAGTAGCCCGTTCCTCAAAAGGTCTGCTTGGACTTGGAAATAAATATGTTTAAGTTCACATGACAAACAAAAACAAGAACACGACAGAGAAAACAATACGATAAGAACGTATAGTAAAAGCGGCGAGTAAATATGGAGATGTGTCGAATTACGCTTTGATGACAGCAAATATATCCATTCAGACATTGATAAAATAACTGTAGATAAAAAAAGTCTTAATACAGTTTTATGTCTGTGACCAGATTTCCACAGTAACTACGATAAAATAACATTGTTGGTGTTTATGCTCTTCCCTGTTGCCATGTAAAAAAAAAAAAAGAATAACAAGCGATAACAACGCAAACATCAAGCCTTATCGGTATGGTGGAAGCGTCAGTGGTCATAATTATTTCAAGAAGCCGATGGCGAAACTGATTTGCAAAAATATACCTACGCCAATTCCGTAATAAATTGGCCCTCTTGTTTAGTGCGACAGCGAAAGCTGGGGAAAGTTTTCGATGCTTATTAATGCCAATTTGGAAAGTTTCTTTCTGTGGTTGGTTGGTTAGTTTAGATTCAGCTGGCTTTTGATAGCGTAAGCCTTTGCAGAAAAGTAAGTTTAGTCGAGTATTGAAGGATACGATAGGCTTATTATGGAGCTCAGAGCTTCGATCAATCAACAGAGACAAGCGGAACTTGGTTCTTTTCATGGCTTCTGTTATGAGTTTCCTTTCAGTTTTCATTATGTATTCATTGGAGCCAAGTAATGTCTTGAAATTCTGAAATAAAACCCCTTACTTCAACGGATATTTTGAGCTTATATAAGTAAATGGATCCATGTCTCAGAGGGATCCCATTGCATCCCTGGCTAAAGTCTTGTAATAATTTCAGTCACTGGAATTAAGCTCGACGCAAGAAACTCTTTTATATTATATATATATATATATATATATATATATATATATATATATATATATATATATATATATATATATATATATATATATATATATGTTATACCTATCATATCCGTAATAAAAAAGGAAGATCCAGGAAAATTCATTGAAAATATTTGTCTGGCTTTCGGCGGGAAAACAATATTTCTCCAGTCTGGCGTCGTTAGGAACCCACAAAAGTCCGTCGAAAATGTTTTTTTAACTTCCGGTCGGATAACATTTTATTTGTTGTGTCTGTCGTAAATAGACCCAGAAAAATTACATGAAAATGTTTGTTAAGCTTCTGTAGGGATAAAACCATTACCCATGTCTGTCGTAAACAAAGATGCCCCAAAGTTGATTTGTCCTTTTCAGTTAATTTGTCCTTTTCAGTTAATTTGTCCTTCTGAAGGCTTCATAAACACACTCAAATAGTTTCGGGAACTTCCTCTATATACTCTATTGGTCTGTTGCTCCCGCAGGCGTGAGCTAGCAATAACAAGGAACAGGTAAAAAATGCGTTGAAGGTAATCGAGTTCTCTGTACAGCGGATAATGCTGTATGAAACTCTCAGCCGCGGCACATGAAACTTTCAGCCACGGCCTGGTTGGTGGCCTGTGTTGTTGGCACCTATAACGGTGCCAGACGCACAATCATGGCTAACTTTAACGTTAAATAAAATAAAAACTACTGAGGCTAAAAGGCTGCAATTTGGTAAGTTTGATGATTGGAGTCTGGACGATCAACATACCAATTTGCAGCCCTCTAGCCTCAGTAGTTTTTAAGATCTGAGGGCAGACAGAAAAAGTGCGGACGGACAAACAAAACCATCTCAATAGTTTTCTTTTACAGAAAACTAAAAGCCCCGTTCGACATGCACATATATGAAATACATAACATTATGTAGGCACTGAAGGCATAAAAATCCATATAATTGGCGGAAAAAATACAAGAAATCTCTCATAATTCAAATCCGATTTGCTACAGTAAAGTCATGTGATTTTCAAGAGTCCGGGACTGTACTTTCCCAAGCAGTGAAATATTCTTTCGTGTCAATTTGGTTTGCGGGCAGGAAAAATATCCCCGGGATTTTTCAAGTTTAAATAAAAAATGAGGAGAATTTTCTCCTTCGGCTTCGTTATTAGGGAGGATTTGCATAGAGCTTCAGATGTGGAGGGATTCGCATTTTGCGTTTCTTGTTACCAAGGCTTTGCTCGTTAATCTCTTCCCTTGTGAGGAAAATGCGGAACGAAGAAGGAAATAGAATGCAAAATCAAAAGAAGAAAAAAAGGCTAGGTGCACCATTTGGCTCGTCTTGCGTCCAGGATAAAAGGATTCATTATACTAATGATATTTGATTTCCTTTCCTAAAAAAA
The DNA here is from genome assembly GCF_040412425.1 of Macrobrachium rosenbergii. NCBI lineage: Eukaryota > Metazoa > Arthropoda > Malacostraca > Decapoda > Palaemonidae > Macrobrachium > Macrobrachium rosenbergii. Next base: position 58,478,966 of record NC_089746.1, on the reverse strand, counting down.
CATTCCTCTTCCTTTGTATTCGCAAATGGGAAATTAATGACGTTTTCTTCATGTTTTTCTTCATTACAACTAATTATATCGATAATAACTTAAAAAGGGAGGACTGTCGGAAAGCAAAATTATTAACATCAGTAAGTCTGGGATTTCGAGGCTCAGTGACCATGTCTTTCCACCTAATGCCAAGCTTTGGAACTCTCCTTCTGCTTTTATTTTTCCAGACTTCAAATCCGATTTTTTTTTTTTAAGTCCCTTGGTTTTAGATCTAATTGTTTTTTGTTCAGTTGAAACACTGAAACGACAAAAGTATTCAAGACTGACAGACTGAAAGAAGTATCTCTACCTACGTCAAGCCTGCGAGCATTGGCATCAGTGATGTGACGCCAGAAATTCCAATCAGTCAGTTATACAACTGACACCACAACCCGCATATACGAGTGTTTATTTTTTTTTGTGTAAAGCAGATAGTCTAACGGAAATGAATTGGATGTTTAATAATCACAGAATCTTGAACAAGAAAATGCAGAATAACATGATGTAAAGTAAAATTCAAAAGTCTGCTAAAGTGAAACTAATGCGCTTGATGAATGATTAATGTGCTTGGACAGGCAGAGGCGCTTTATAGGTAAAGAAATTTGTGGAGGAAGTAACAAGCAGTAACTCTGAGACGCAGCTGTTAATGGTGATAGCAGTAGTTCTCAGTCCACAAAGAATTTATCTTCTGACCAGGAATGAAATAATTACTACCTCCACTGGAAAAAGGTGAAAAAAACCACATCAATCAGTTTTGGCTAAAAGATAAAATTTTTCTCGAGGTTTCCGACATCTGGGCAGGAAAAAACATTTCATTAAAGGTAGAATGATTGATATGAAACAAGTGGTATATGCTCTTCTTTCTGTGGCTGAAAATATTAAGCATTGCCCAACACCAGCTTTCTGCTTTTTAGGCCCATTAGGCGATATATATTTTGTGTTATGAAGTAACAATGCTTGTAGTCGAGGGTAAAACTAATTATTGTCAAATACTTCGAATCACCACATATTTTGTTTGACACGAAAATTGAATCTTGAAGTTGGAACACTGTAAAATATTGGTCAGTCAAAAGAAAATCGATTAGCGTAAGTAACAGATAACTGCAACAAGAGTTGCGTCATCAGCATACTAAATTAGACCAACTGTCATGTCACCTTTAATGAATAAAAACAACAAAGGTACAAGAACACTACCTAGTTGCACACCAATGAAGATAAGTATAGGACCACTAAAACCGCTGCAGATAAAGTACACTAACCTTAGGGTCAATCAAGCAAAATGCAGAACAAGAATCGAATTGAATTAATCAGGCCTCAAAGTCAACTTGGATAAAATAAGGAGTTAGGTCTAAAAGGGCAGCGAAGGTGCTTATCCTGAAGGCTTACTTTGATGTCAAGAATCACGCGCACTGATTCAAGGTACTCATGCGATTCCTTAAAGGTCATTTACTCTGTAGCCTTACAGACTTGTGGAAAGATAGAAATGAAGCTGTAATTCTTGCAATCAGTAATCATGTAACTCTTGGAAATAGGTATCATACTGGATAATGTCAGCTCATTTGGAAAATTAATATATGGAAAGCAAAAACTGTGTTTTGGAAAAAGATACAAGCCATCAGTTCTAAATATTACTCGAAACCCCTATCTAGAACCTCTGCGTCATATGAAATATTTTAAAAACTTTCAGAGCTGAGTAAATTTGGTGTGAAGTAGCTCAAGGTGACAGGTGTTTAGAGAAGTTCAGCCAGAGAAAAACTTTTCAGCTCCAAAGGTCCTATGAAGTTCCTATGCTTTGTTCTTGGTATTAGTTGAGAGTTTTCGGTTATTTTCAAATAGATGAATATCTAGAGCCAGAGAAGGAAGATATTAAATTGTCACTCAAGGATCTATGACTTTGTTCACAGGTGAATTGCTGAAAGGTTCTTGTAGTTCCACTGCGTGAAATTGAGCCTAAATTCACTGACCATGTTACCTTTACTATAATTAGCCAGTCTTCGTAAATTTTCGAAGTAAGGATGATATTTAATAGGTTAAAGTTTTGATGGCTTTACTTAGGTACGAAAAGCTATGATCGAATTCAATCTCTTAACGAGATAAAGTGAGTATCAACTTAAGATTTATATAACAGTACCATCGGTCAAAACATGAACTGGAAAGCATCTTCAAAATGTCTATAAGTCTATGGTACAGTCACATTTTTCATTTGTGATTCTTGAAATGCTCGTGGTTTCATACTTCATAATCATTTGTACATCAAGGGTTTATACAAATATCGTTTATCAAATCGAAAATGCACTGATGAAGAAATCATTCTTGCCAGCGAATGAAACAAAAGACGGCGAGAAAGCAAATTCAAATAACAGGTCTTTGATGGAGAAATAATGAAAAGAAGAGAAAAGGATTAACAAAACATTTAATGAAGCTTAAAAAGCGAGAAAGACAGATGAATAAACAAAGGAATCGTTTACAATCTCAATAAAAGAGTGCGTGGAAGGGGTGGACAGGTGAAATGGAATAGGAAACCAAAGATCTCTGCTTCAGCTCGGAGTCACGGAATAATGAAACGGGGGAAAAGAAAGAACACTAATTGAATTGAAATGCATTGGGAAAAAAACGTTAAGGAAAGTAAAAACCAACAAAGGAAATGGTGAAAGGAACAGAGAAGGCGATGCTTTGGCTAAGACTGGTAAAACCAAGGTTGGGTAAGACATTCAGCAGCCATCACAACCGAGACGCTAAGATTTCGACATGTCTTAATAATAAGCAAGTAAAAAAATGCGCCGAAATTCCTTCAGCGCAACCGAATTTTCTGTACAGCGTATAATCAAGGCCATCGAAAATAGATCTATCTTTCGGAGGTCTCTATATAATGCTGTATGAACCTGTGGTGTCGTGTCCTATATCGTTGCCAGATGCACGATTGTTGCTAACTTTAACCTGAGATAAGATAAAAACTACTGAGGCTAGAGGGCTGCAATTTGGTATGTTTGATGATTGGAGGATGGCTGATCAACATACCAATTTGCAACCCTCTAACCTCAGTGGTTTTTAAGATCTGAGGGCGGACGGACAGACAAAGTCGGCACAATAGTTTTCTTTTACAGAAAACTGAAAATAGAACACATTTACACACACACACACACACACACACATATCTGTGAGTGTATAATGGATTGTGGGAACGTAAATACACCACCACTCACAACTGTCATCAGCAGAAACCCACTCGACATCTTGCACGCTAACCAACTAAGTTAAGCGGAACCCCAGACGCTGTTTGAACAGGGTCGACCATCATGTGAGATATAACCCATTTTGGGCTCTCCATGTTCCGAGAAAATGGGTCTGAATGATTCTATAATCCACAAGTGACTGAAGATCAGATATATGTGCTGAGAAACCAATACCGGTTACGAGTGTTTACAAACAAAAAACGCATTCTAGTTAGTAGGTTTTATTATTATTATTATTATTATTATTATTATAGAGATTAAAATTTAGTTTCATTCATTAATTTGTCCATCAATCATTCACGTCATAATTTATTCGTTAGGGGCCACTCTTGCGTGTGTTTCCTGGTGTTCATGTTTATTTTTGTTTCCGCAAAGACTGTTTGCTGGTGCTCATGTTTATTTTTGTTTCCGCAAGGACAACTTCAACTCATATATCTGTCATGGGCTACTCATGTGTGTATAAGCGTTCGTATTTGTTTTCGAAGTGACTTTTATTATACATTAATAATTTATGAAGGATCGCTCATAAGTGTTTGAATGGAGTGTGAATGTTTGTACATACATCCATAAGGACTATTATTAGTCATTATGTGTCAAGGACCACTCATACTTGTTTTTGGTGGGCGTTCACGTTTGTATTTGTTTCCGAAAAGGATTTTGTTGCTAATTTATTTATCAGGGACCACTCGAGTGTGTGTGTGTGTGTGTGTGTGTGAGTGTGCAGGTTGGTATATGTTAAAGTAAGACTGTGAAGCGAGGAATTTCACGAAATCCCTGAAATTTTCAGGGAATTCGTGAAATCACCTATTCACTTAGGACAATTTTATCACCGAGGGGCTAGTACTAGTGATTCATCTACACTGTTTTGCCGTCATTGGTACTAGCCCCTCGGGGATCAAATGTGTTTCGCCGTGTTTGGTACTAGTCCTCTGGAGATCAAATGTCACTCCCGAGGGGCTAGTACTAAACACGGCGAAGCACATTTGATCTTCGAGGGGCTAGTACTAAGCACGGCGAAACACATTTGATCTTCGAGGGACTAGTACTGAACACGACGAAACACATTTGATCTCCGAGGGGCTAGTACTAAGCACGGCGAGACACATTTGATCTCCGAGGGGCTAGTACTAAGCACGGCAGAACAGTGTACATGAATCACTGTCTCGCCGTGTTTAGTACTAGCCCCTCCGGGAAAAAATGTCCCCAAATGAATTGGTGATTTCACGAATTCCCTGAAAATTTCAGGAAATTTGTGAAATCCATGGTTTCACAGTCTTACTGTAATATTATATATATATACATATACATATATATGTATATATATATATATATATATATATATATATATATATATATATATATATATATATATATATATATATATTATACAGTATATCTTCTGAGGAATTATTGCTATTCATTTACTCCGGTGGGTTGCTAACGTGTACGTTTGTGAAACTGAATTTTGGGTTTATGTTAAGCAAGTCACTGTCACTTACAGTAAGTGTTCCTCTGGGGACCTTCCTAACGTGTTTCTTTGCCAGTGCTTCTGAAGGATTCATTGTTTCTCAAGAATTTTCCTATGAGGGCATTCATTTGTGTTTGTGCTTGTACATCTTTTTGTACATACGGAGGGCGCGTTCATTGCCCTTTATATAGCAGGGTATATCCAAATTTCAGGCCAGATTCTTATAAGCCATATCAATATTATTATTCAAAAGCAAAGAAGTCTAAAAGTCAATCAACTCTCAAAGCAAGACCAAACTGACAACAGAAAAAGTTAATAAAGGAAAGAAGGAAATATAACCTGAATAACTAAAAAGAAACGTAAATCATGAAACAAAGATCTTTTTAGACAGGCGGAAAACAAACCATGAAACTATTTCAGCGAGACCCAAACCAAGAGGAAGTCTTACATAACGAAGGCCTTCATTAAACCTGACCATCGATTCAGAGAACTCCCGTTTTCTTCCAGAAGTCTCGCGTTTTCTTTGGAGAGCTTGTTTTCATCTGGCGTATTTACAGGGCCATTAGCTCCTCCCTCAAGTGGAAATTGGCTCCTTTGAGAGAGAGAAAGAAAAGTCGTTTGTTCCTGCTCCCAATCTCCTGGCTTCTAATTAGTGCAATCCACGTACAAAAAAAATCTCCTTCTCGGCTGAGGCCTTGTACTCTTTATTGTTATTGTTATTCCTGTTGTTGGCACTTTGAATGAGCAAGCATTCGTGTGGAATAAATGTCCTCATTTGAACAAGCGAAAACTTTGCGAACAGCAATTAGGTCATTTATAAATGTAGATGAAACAAAAACAGAATAATGCATTTTAGTGTTGCCTCACACTGCAGCTGGCATCTCATTATAAAATTGCTGTCTCACTCAATGATTCTCCCCTGAAAAACAAGGAATATAATACAGTGAGTTTCTGTGAGTCTGTTTCTTACCTTCCAACACTGTATTGCACTGATAGTTTCACATATTTCCTGATCGGCGGAGAGAGAGAGAGAGAGACAGAGAGAGAGAGAGAGAGAGAGACAGACAGACAGACAGACAGACAGACTAAATTCAGTAACATCTTAGAGGGCAACGACTTAATAGAAAACCAACATGTTATACAGTGACCATAATAAGAGTGTAGACTCACAAAGATATCGACAAATCATCAGTTCGCAGGGAAAGAATTATAAAATGTAATAAGCTTGGAATGCCCTAAGACTGAATTCAGATAAAAGTATTTAGTAGAACTTTATCTTTTATCACTTTTGTAAACCGAATATTCTCTCATTTACGCTTTTTATCGAAATATATTTAGACCTTCATACATACATAAATTCAAAGAGCCTGTGATTTAACCCTTGCGTCACTTGTTTTATACAGTTTATTAAGCAAGTCCTAATTTTTTCATAAGAGCACAAGACACCCAAATGTAATTAAAGAACTGGAAAAAGATTATGGAAGAAATAAGAACTTTCATGAATTGATATTCCATTATCCCACCCTGGATAGAAGAGAAGGGATGATCCCAGTTTAACGAAACTTGCAACAAACCTTAACCTACCGGTTCAAGCGGAAACGGGCTAAGTTGAAGCCCAAAATGCAGCAGAATTATTGAAGAGTAACCAACCATATCACCCATTTTACGTCTTTAAATATTTTATGGGTCCATTCAAAATCACTCCATTCTCACCCACCCTCTGATACATTTAGGGTGATTGATTGCTCTCGTGCCATGAATCATCAGGGATAACCATTGTCGATGTGATGATTGATTGCCTTCATCAATCACCCCCTTTCATTTTCCAGGCATTTCTCGAGTGATTTTTATGTAAATACTTATTTGTTTTTTCGACACCGTTTCCATTTGATTTCAGATGTGGGTATTTCATCCTTTTAAAAGTTGTTTTCGAATTCCTGTGTTTTGTTGGCAGTGATAATAATAATAATAATAATAATAATAATAATAATAATAATAATAATAATAATAATAATAATAATAATCAGTCTTCGCTTTTGAGATCCTTTATTTCTGCTAAGAAACGTTTTAGTGTAGATATCCTCTCTCTCTCTCTCTCTCTCTCTCTCTCTCTCTCTCTCTCTCTCTCTCTCTCATAACTGGCGCAAAGGTCACTGCTTTCCCTAATGGAATATCGTGAATGTTATGTCCAGAACGAGTCAGATGGGTAAGCTTCAATCAACTTTCAGGACGAAACGTATCCAAACAAGTCCCCCCATCTTCAATTACATGTTAATCCTGAAATGAGCGCTTAATATAAAGCGACGATGTTTGTGTTTTCTTCACAAAACTTCGTATTTTTACGACAACACTCATTTCCTGTACCGCTTACTTTACGAATCTCTTAAAGAAAACAAGTAAAAAATGCGCCGAAGTGTCTTCGGCGCATTCGGGTTTTCTGTACAGCGTGTAATCAAGGCCACCGAATATAGATCAATCTTTCGGTGGTCTCGGTATAATGCTGTATGAGCCGCGGCCCATGAAACTTTAACCAAGGCCCGGTGGTGGCCTGTCCTATATCGTTGCCAGATGCACGATTATGGCTAACTTTAACCTTAAATAAAATAAAAACGACTGAGGCTAGAGGGCTGAAATTTGGTATATTTGATGATTGGAGGGTGGATGATCAACATGCCAATTTGCAGCCCTCTACCCTCAGTGGTTTTTGAGATCTGGGGGCGGACA
>NC_089746.1:58439011-58464011 GCF_040412425.1 Macrobrachium rosenbergii | reverse complement strand
GTGAAAACAGAAAAAGGAGGAAAAAAATTTAAACATATTAGCATATATTTATATACTTGTATGTATGTATATATGTATGTATATAGGTGTGTTTGTATATATAGATATACACACGCACCCATATATATATATATATATATATATATATATATATATATATATATATATATATATATATATATATATATATATATATATATATATATATATATATATATATATATATATATATATATATATATATAGAGAGAGAGAGAGAGAGAGAGAGAGAGAGAGAGAGAGAGAGAGAGAGAGAGACTGAATACAGTGCATGTAAAACCAAATACATTATTTTCTGAGTCGCGTCGACAACAGTTTTTCGGCATCCTCCACCTACTCTTCCCACTTCGCTCTATCCTCCTCCTCCTCCTCCTCCTCCTCCTCCTCCTCCTCCTCCTCCTCCCTATCATCATCATCATCCATGTTTATTTTATGAGACCCTCTCATCGCCCATCATTTGTATATCGGGAGGTATCTTTTTTGTCGGTCAGTTGAAGTTTATTTTTGAAAATAGGGTGAATATATCTTGATCTATACTCCCGAATAGATTCCTCTTTAATTCCTTTCCCAGAGCTTCAGGAATAAACAAAACAAAAAACCTCTGCAGCAAAAAGCAAACACGAGTAGATGTTGCAAATATTTACTCATGCGCAAAGTAAACAAACTCCGAAAATAAACAAGAGAAAGATGCTGCAAATATTTATACCGAAACTTCTAATTTATCTCGGTAATGTCGTCCATAAAACTCTGGCCAAAGTCTGCTCCTCTCATTACGTATTCATGTAAAGGCTTCGCCCATGATGGACGATTTTCCAAACTGAAGATTGCGCTGCAAATATTTCATCATGAATTTCAACTTCGTTCCTGGCAAGGTTCGAGAAAAAAGACAAACTGTGTCCGATAATCATTTTCGGTATTAAAGCTATATGCCTTCACGAAAATTTATTTGCATATATTATCAATTACAATTACTTTCGTCTCAATAAAAAAATATAAAATAATTACTTCTGACAATAATTTTAGAAAACTATAGCTCATCACCCTTATCGAAATTCAGATTGTTCTTTTTAAACCTAAAAAATACGGATATGAATATCGTGCTTAACAGTTCTCTGCAGTTAAAAAGTTAAGTATACCTTAGTTTTACCAGACCACTGAGCTGATCAACAGCTCTCCTAGGGCTGGCCCGAAGGATTAGACTTATTTTACGTGGCTAAGAACCAATTGGTTACTTAGCAACGGGACCTACAGCTTATTGTGGAATCCGAACCACATTATAGCGAGAAATGAATTTCTATCACCAGAAATAAATTCCTGTAACTCTTCATCAGCCGTCCGGAGACTCGAACTCGGGTCTAGCGAGTGCTAGTCCACAGCTCTAACGATTCTCCCAACGAAGAACTATCTCTGCAGTCACGTATCAGCAAACACGCATTTATTTATAAACTATACATCCCTATAACACAAGTTGCGCCCTCGATGCTCTTAAAATTCTGAAATCCATTTTCTTGTTGGATTACAAAAAAAAGGACTATTCTAACTTCAGGAAATTTTCTTTCTTGATAAGATGGTAACGGTATCATAACTGGGATAGGGATATTCATTTTCAAAACTGTTGGTGGGGAACTTGGTGGCAGTAATACCAAACGACAATAATTGAACCTGAGAGACAAATATTAATAACCTAAAGGCTGAACTTGCTCAAAGGGAAACTGTTGGATCCCATAGGTGGGCACTGGGCTGTTGGGCAGGTCATAATTCCCAGCATTCCGTTCAGCTTTTGCACCAGCATGCATACAGAAGTGATGGTTATATTCTTGTAATAGTCTCAGTGCTTCCCCGTTGGGTAGAGCGTGAAGTGAGAGTTTGGGATCTAGTTTTTGCTGGCATCACTGATAGTGATTTGAGCGTTATGAAAAGGTATTTTATTTTTAAGATTTCTCAAGCTATGATTTGGTTTTTCTCAACTCATTTTTAAACATGGTCAGGGACCAAAACAAGTTTAGTACCCGTGGGTGATCTGACTTTCTACCGACACAGGCGACGTCTCGAGACAAGGATATAGGCAACACTTCTCTCCTTCTCCCCTGTGGTTCTATTATCTCAGTAGAAGCATTCGAATCTACGAAAGCAAAGGAGAGATATGATCATGTTCCCAGTATATTCGGATCTAACCTGATATGAATATCTAAATCTGTAATGGGTATTTTGGTGGTGTTGTTATTTTAGAGTGTGCGGAGAAATGAAAGAAATTATTTGGCAAAGAGCAAGTCAAGGGAATTAGTTCTTGACAGCTAAGAAGGATTTCCTTGCCTTATAGGGATACCTAAACCATAAGTAAGAAAATAAAGGAGGTTCGACAAATTTCATGGGAGAGCTGGGCTGGCAGTACCCAGACAATTATGAAACCTGTGGAACTGTTTTATGACGTTTAAGAATTGCTCTCCCCCAGCCCCCTTCCCGACCAACCCCCATGTTTGTCACACGAATTTTTGATGGCTGGGCAACCACAGATATTTTGAGGTGTTTGCTTGGCTCCCCTGACTGTGAAGTAATTGAAGGTCGAGCATCAAAGCCTCGGGGGACTTAGGAATTCGTTTTGTCTCTGAGTGCCTTGATGAAGAGGGTAATTACCTTCTCTCCAAGGTTCTCGGAGAGGATGATGTGTGCGCAATAACTGGAGATCTTAAATATATATATATATATATATATATATATATATATATATATATATATATTTATATATATATATATTCTTTTTTTTTAATCATTCCTATATATAATGTTTTATTGTGGACACTATAAAGCGTGTATAAATGGGTGAATACTTCATCAAAAATGTGGTCGAGATTTTTCACCTAAATTATTTATTGTCAGTGCCGATAGCCATATCAGTTTTAATGCCTATTTACTTGTGTCTATCAGTCAGTTAAAAGATCAGTGCGAAAATGCAGAAGACAATAAATAGAGGAATTAATAAAATCCTATTTTGAAATCGAACAATCGCGTTTGATTCAATTTCTTCAAAGAAAAAAGTTGATAACTATGAGTCCATTTTTTCATAACCAAATAATTTTCATGTACTTGAAAAGCAGACCTCTCTAGATAATAGCTCATTCTACGTAAGAGTGGAATCTCGTTTTCAAGTCCGATTTCAAATCTCGAAATCAAATATTTACGGAAATATTTATCTTCATATTGATGTTAATTAAAAATTTCTTCATTATATTAGATGAAAACACAATGACGAATTTCTCTTTATCGGAATATTGAAAATGGTTTCATTCTGTTGAATAGATAAAGTCATGGAAACAATTATTATTATTTATTTATATTTATTTATTTATTCTATTTATCTTTGTTTTACTTTATTTTATTATTATTATTTTTCTTGTTTTGCCTATCACAGTCATCCTATTCGACTGGCTGGTTTTTATAATGTGGGGTTCCGGGTTGCGTCCTGCCTCCTTAGGAGTCCATCACTTTTCTCACTATGTGCGCTATTTCTAATACCATACTATTATTATTATTATTATTATTATTATTATTATTATTATTATTATTATTATTATTATTATTATTATTGGAAAGAGAAACCCACAAGATTCTTGTGTATAAATTGTTTACGGGTAAATATTTACATATTACTTTGATCTCGAGCACTTTCAGGTCCTAACTATGACCCTTTTTCAAGAGATGAGGTAGTCAGGCTGGTTAAAGGCCCAGCAATCTTGTTTGATTATTATTATTATTATTATTATTATTATTATTATTATTATTATTATTATTATTATTATTATTATTATTATTATTATTCAAAATGAGCAGACATCGATGCAGAAATAGCTTAAAAAGATTAATAACTTGCAGAGAAAGATAACGCAGAATAGATTGCTTGTTAGAGACATTCATTCCGAAAAATGCCTTATCCTCTTTTTACTTGAAAGCTTAAACGACCAGTCGCTGAAAGCGTCCATCTTGATAAATGAAAAGACTTCAGGCATATTATATTTTCTTTACTGAAATCAAAATTTCTCTGCTAAAACATATTCCCCTTTTCTTTGACGAAGAAATATTATTTAGGAGAGAATTTGCAACAAAATCATTCCGAGCCTCCTTTCAGAATATTTTTCCCTGTTTCACTCTTTCCAACTAGCGCTCAAGCGATCCTTAATTGAGAGCAATATATATTCATTTTTGCCTCTCGCAATTAATCACTTTGCAACGTTGCAACATACAGAGAGCTTCAGGCCAATTACCTCATGCCTGGATTGGCCGCACCAGCGAGGCCCTCGTGATATACAAAGGGTTTTTTTTTCCAAGAATATTGAAATTGTTCTGGTTGAAAACATCGCGGAGAATACAACGAAGTCAGTCATAAGGGAAACAGCTGAGCAGTGTTCCAGTATTATATCTTGTTTGTCTCTTCGAAATTCGCTCTCGTATGGTGACGTCACTGTTGACAGTATGGGAGTTCTCCGGCTATTTATAATTTCGAGTTTTGAATATCAAGTTGTATTATATTCTTTATTTCAACACGATTATACTCGTAAAAGTTATGTGTATTGTTACTATCATCATCATCATTATCATTTTTATTTCAAATTAGTGTAACGAGACTGCAGCGTTGTATATTAAAACTCTCCCTTAGGTTTCGCTCGAAGTATGTGCTCTTTGGTGAAATATGGAAAATGGAGCGAAGTCAAGTTAAAGAGGTTGGACAGCTGGTCGGGACGAGACGAAATAGAGGGGATGAAAATTAAAAGACAGAAAGGAACGATACAAACTTTATTACTGTTATATTACCATCGACAGTGCGTCGCTCTAGGGGCACACAGTCAAGGATAGCACCAACCCAACCCATCCACCCATACCCCGCCCCTTGGGGGTTCCACCCCTCGTAATTACTTCTAGTTCCAATTACATAAATCATAAAGGACGTGTGATTTCAAAGAGCGAAGGGTATTCGCATCATCAAGGGCATTAGCACTAAACGGATCAAATTGTCATTAATCTAATTTACGTTCCGTTAAATTCCTAATTCTCCGGAATTATTAGCGCTAAATCGCATTCATTAGTATAATGCCACGTAAGAGGATCAAGGTTTCCGACACATATTAAATGAAGAGAAAACCCCCTTTTTTGTGTAGGGATCGATAAAAGTGTGATGAATAATCCGCCTGTCAAAAATAACGGTAAATGATTCAGGATTACAGAGGAGTGTAAAGAATTCTTGATTTTAATGGTGGGTGCTTTGAAAGATTTATCGAACCGGTTGATCCTCGAGTTTACAACATGTTATTGGATAGATAAAAATTTCTACGGTACAGTCAAAAGAGAATTTTTAGTGATATACTTTTTAGCAAGTATCGTTCACATGCATCAGTTTTCTAATCATTTGAGACACTCTCAGAACTCATCGTTCATGCCATTAACAATGTTTATTCAGAAACACTTCACTAAAAGATAAATTAGACTCAAACGGTCAGAGTAACGAAACATTCTGAAAAATGCTGTTTGGCTAAAAAAAAAAAAACTAAGATAAAAAAATAAGAAAAAAAATCAAGAAAAAATCAAGAACAAAGAGCCGACAGCTGGTACTGACATCGCATCTTCTATTTACGTATACAAAATCGAGAAAACAAATTGAGACCAGATGTTGCGGAGGATGAAATTGTTTGTAAAACGGAAATCTCGAAAAACGACCCACAAATTTAAATTCACTGACAAACATACATGGTCAAGAACAGAATCAACGTTACAGATCATCGAAGTTATTTGCATGAAGATTAAGTCAACTTAAAGCAGTGGCGAAATCATAAATTCTGATCAAAAGCTTAAATATTTTACAAAACATTTTTACTTCGACATCAAAGTTATTGAAAACAGAGAGGACAAAGAACAAATAAGTAAGAGAAAGTGCGAAATGAACATAACCTATAATAAGGATAAACCAGCCAAATTTCGCAGGAGTTATTTCAGCGAGAGTTCAGAATGTAAGTGAAATAAACTATCGGATGCAAAATAACTGCGATTCCTGGCCTTTCTGTAAGTGACAGCCTTATCAACTACCTCTCCCACACTCTCCAACTCCGGAACATCGGACAGACTCCATAATTTCTCCAGAAACTTTTAAACGTCTTGGATTCCAGCAGGATAAACACCTGTCACATCCGAAGGAGTTGAATCAGGCCTCCGAGACGTTCTGAAACTCCTGAAATGCTACTCCGAAGGATTTATGATAAAGATTTTCCCGCGCAAGGTTAACCTAGAGGAAAAAATAAAAGTACGTTGCGTAAAGTTAAAATTAATCTTCAAATAGGCAATGACATGAGGCAAATAATGCTGAATGACAGTAAAGGTAATGATTAAGTCTTTGACAGTAAAAATAGTAATAAAGACTTTAACAATGTTGCAGATAAAAGATCGCGAAATCCCTGGAGACGTAGACTTGCGTTTTATTGCTAATTGTCACTTGGTTCTGATGCTTTCAGAAGTAACTTTACGTGCTTCAAGATGTATTTTCATCCACGTCTGGTTTTTTTATTCAGATTTTTTCAGGTTTTTCAAAATTAATTTTATTCTGGTGTTCTCAAAAATAAACTATAGGCATTTTCAAAATTGATTTCGTCATTATATTTTCAAAATTACTGTATTCATGTTGTACAAAATACCATAATGCAGATGTTTTCACAACTGCCTTACTAAGATATTATTAGTAATGACTAGTATGCGTCTCTGTATGAAATGAGAAGCTTTTGTTCGTTCTAGCTTAAGCCGGCCTTATGACAACTTGGATTCTTAACCCTAGAGCAGCCCGTGACATTTAGTGAGTTAATTCAGGATAATCCGTTGGGGTTTCATTGTTTTTGTAACATTGTTATATATATACATATATATATATATATATATATATATATATATATATATATATATATATATATATATGCATATATCTATATATGTATATATATGTATGTATATATGTATTATGAATGCATGCATAAATTTTGCAACATAGGAAATGGAAGGAAGTTTATTTCTTTAATGAAATAAAATGTCTCTGCTAAAACATATTTCCTTTTTCTTTGACGAAGAAATGTGATTTAGGAGAGAATAAAAGCGTTCTTTTATTCAGATTATGCAAGAACCAAGACTGCTTCCATATTAGCTTTGTGTGTGTGTGTGTGTGTGTGTGTGTGTGTGTGTGTGTGTGTGATGCTTGAAAACCTCCAAGCTGCGTTGTTTATGTCAGGCAGTGACGCGAAACTTAATGCGATATACATATTTTGCCCAGAACATCACAGCAAACTTTCACAGCTCGAGGTCTAAAAGGGACTTTGTTCGACGGATCAAAGAGACGCCATCACAGAAACACGATGGAACAAGCATCCTTGAAGAGAGAGAGAGAGAGAGAGAGAGAGAGAGAGAGAGAGAGAGAGAGAGAGAGAGAGGAGGAGAGAGAGTGGAGGGAAGAGGGCGGGGAGGGGAAGAATTGAGTGAGAACTTCTTTGAAGAAAATTGATTTTTTGTCTTCCATGATCCGTATAAGAACAATCAAGAATAATTTTCGCGATGAATTATAAAAGGCTCGTGTGTGATCCGCATAATAATGATCAGGTATCATTTTCACATGGAATCGTGGAATAATCTTACTCTGAGAATCGTGAAATAATCTTACTCTGAAAATCATGCGATAATAGAAATGAAATTCTAAAATGAAGAAGAGACTAATTCATAATGATACAAGGCAGTTTTTTCTTGAAATTTATGGCCTTAATGTGAAATGTAAACTGCTGAATCAGATAAGATTGCTTAATATTACCCAGCTATTCATTTAGTAAAAACAATATTTATAACATGAATAGATTATTGGTGTATTGTGGGTACAAGAAAGACAATGTAAGTAATGATTGTCCCAGTTGGTAATATTGATAGATTTAGGTTGTACATCGCAGCTTTCGAGATGTTTCTTTAACTAAATAATACGTTTTCTAAGCATTTCGCCCATTGGCCAATTCGGCCAAAGTAGATTCTGCCATGATCTGTTCAGCTAAGATGCTATATGGGGTACGCTCTATCATAGCTCAGCTAGATTATTTACCATAAGAGTAAATGGCTGGTGAAATCACAGATGAATAACCAATAGCAGCTTTTACATTTGCTCGTTGCTGTTAGGCCAAGATTGAATAAAATCGTTTGGTTGCCCGCGCCATCTCGCTAAAAAAGACTCATTATATCTATAATCTTATTTTTTCTACGGAAAGACATCACCTTCAAAGCATAAAAAAATCTATCCCTCATTTCCTTGGATTTTCTTATTTGTCAACATTCTCTGTTCGCCTGTATTCCTTTTTCAGAGTAATTTACTCCCCTGACAGAAGCGAAAGTTGGCAACACTCCCATTCGTCGAGTCAGATTAGCTCAATTTACAATCACGAGTCTAGCGGGATAAGAAGAGGAGTCTAGTAACCATTTTAACGACTCCCCACAAATTGTGTTTTCGGGTTCATCCCTCTGCGTTTGCAGAAGAATTAGATTACGCTTGGCGCGTGGTGTTCTTGCAAATGGCAGGAGATTTATATTCAGCTTTTTTTTCATGATTCTCTCGTTTATGTATTGGTTACTACTGGTGGTATTATATAGATTTTATATTATTTTTCAGTGCTTGTTATATCTTTATGTTTCTACATGGGTTTCTGATTTATCTTAATTTTTAGAGCTGTGTTTTTAGGCCTTGGCTATATCTGTTGAGTGTTCTGTTACCGCCTCAGGTATGGAAGATAAGATATATGACACCATATCTTTTGTAATTCCCCTTTATTCTCTCCTTAAATGATTCAGGTCAGATAATTACATATAGTCAGTCAGCATTCATTACTTTCGTCCCTGTGCTTATCGTCTCATTTCACTTACTATTTTCTTGACAAGGTACGCCTGAACCAGTCATCCTGCCCGAGTTCATTATCATTAAGATCGCTCTAATTACACGGAAATTACCTGCATAATGAGGCATCATTACCTGTGAGATGGCCGTTCCAAGTGCTTTCATTATAAGATATGATACGCCTCATTATTGCATTAATAATGACTCAGATGAAGTTACGAGAAACTCCAATTTACTTGGATTATTTCGCTCATCTCTTTGTGAATATACAGGAAGGTCTTTTCAGCCCTCTTTTGTATATTCTTCTTCTTCTTCTTCTTCTTCTTCTTCTTCTTCTTCTTCTTCTTCTTCTTCTTCTTCTTCTTCTTCCCTTTGGCTGTCCTTTACCAGAGATCGGGCATTCTGTGGGCAGGGGTATTCTGAAACCATCGCGTTGACCTCTGCCCACAACGGTTGAGGATGTGGATGAGTGTATACCTACTTGGTTTCCTTAACTCATATTGTTTTTTATGGGTGTGTTTGTTTGCCTGTTTGTTGATTTAGCTTTATTGGATATATATATATATATATATATATATATATATATATATATATATATATATATATATTTATATATATATATATATATATATATATATATTTATATATATATATGTATATATATGTATATATATATATATATATATATATATATATATATATGTATATATATAGTGAAATTTTGTACTTAAGTTGAATGTTTGTTCAGTATGAATATTTGCATCTGATAATAATAATAATAATAATAATAATAATAATAATAATAATAATAATAATAATAATAATAATAATAATAATAACAATGCAAATAATGGAAAATTAAAATCACCAGCTGTACACATTTGTAATATATTACTAGTATAATCGACATAAATTTCAATCTCTAAAATAATAATAACGATGATAATGATAACAGATTTAGTCTAACATAGAATTTCCACTAACTTTCAACACTTCGCTTATTATGACGCTATTTTTGTTTGTAAACAATCGTAACTGATATTGGTTGCTCAGCACCTCTGGTCTTATGTCACATAGCCTCTGCAGAATAATTCGAACCCAGTTTCCCGGTACATGAAGAGCCCGAAAAGGGTTATATATCCTACCTATTGGTCGACCCTGTTCATACTGCGTTTGGCGTTACGTTACGCTGAATACGCAGAACTAAGTTGGTTAGCGTGAGGGATGTCAAGTGTATTGCTACTGTAATGACAGTTGTATTTGAAGTGGCTTATATATCCATCACCCTGTTATACACACGGATGTATGCTGAATATGTATATATGTATATATATGTATATATATATATATATTGTATATATATATATATACACACGGATGTATAAAGTGTATATATATACAGTATATATACTATATATATATATATGTATGTATTATGTATATATATATATATATATGTGTATATGCATTATGTATATATATGTATATATATACATATATATATATATGCATACATAATACATCCACATATATGTATATGATATATATACATATATATATGTATATACTGTATATATATTGTTACTAAAACATATCCGAACCTATATATAATCGCCTACCCATGAAATCACACACAAGACCTTAACGACTCGGTTTGATGGCCACTGAGTGTGTCTTTCAGTCTTAACCAAAGCATCTCTTTCTCCGTTCCGTCTACCCTTTCCTTTGTTCGTTTTTACTTCCTTTTTCGTGTTTTTTTTTTTCCAGCTCAAATGCATTTCATTTCAATTAGTGTTCTTTCTCTCCCTGTTTCATTATTCCGTCACTCGAGCTGAAACAAAGATCTTTGGTTTCCTATTCCATTTCACTTGTCCACCCCTTCCACGCACTCTTTTATTGGGTTTGTAAACGATTCCTTTGTTTATTCATCTTTCTTTCTCTTTTTTTTATGTTTTATTAAATGTTTTGTTAACCTTTTTCTCTTCTTTTCTTCTCTCTGCATCACAGAACTGTTATTTGAATTTGCTTTCTCGCTGTCTTTTGTTTCATTCGCTGGCAAGAATGATTTCTTCATCAATGCACTTTCGATTTGATAAACGGTATTTGATATAAACATTTGATGTACAGATGATAACGAAGTGTGAAGCCTCGTGCATTTCAAGAATCACAATGGAAAAAGAAATGTTACTGTACCATAGACCTATAGACATTTTGAAGATGCTTTCCAGTTCATATTTTGGCCGATAGTACAGTTGTATAAATCTTAATCTCGTTGAGAGATTGAATTCGGTTATAGCTTTTATAGCTTTTCGTACGTAGGCAAAGCCATCAAAACTTTGACCTATCAATAATTATCCTTGCTTCGGGAATTTACGGAGACTGGCTCACTATAGCAAACGTAACGTGGTCAGTGAATTTAGACTCAATTTCAACGCAGTGGAACTATAAGAATCTTTCGGCAATTCACCTGTAAACAAAGTCATAGATCCTTGAGTGACAAGTGGATATCTTCCCTCCCTGGCTCCAGATACTCAGCTATTCTCCCCTCGTTTGAAAATGACCGAAAACTCTCAACTAATACCAAGAACAAAGCATAGTAACTTCCTAAGACCTTTGAAGCTGAAAAGTCTTTCTCTGGCTGAACTTTTCTAAACACCTGTCATCTTGAGCTACTTCCCACCAAATTTGCTCCACTTTGAAAGTGTTTAAAATATTTTATATGACCTCAGCGCTTGTGGCGCAGAGGTTCTAGGCGGGGTTTTCCAGTAATGTCTAAGAGTGATAGGTTGTATCTTTTTCCAAAACAGCTTATTTTCTATTTTTTCCATATATTTTTCCATAAGAGCTGACATTTACAGTATAATGCCTGTTCCCAAGAGTTGCATAGGTATTGATTTCAACAATTACAGCCTGATTTCCATCTTTCCTCAGGTATGTATGGCTACTGGGCAGATGATCTTTCAGGATTTGCATGAGTACCTTGAATCAATGCGCGTGATTCATGACATCCAAGTAATCCTTCAGGAAAAAGTTGAGTCCTTCGGTGCCCTTTTGGACCTAACTCCTTACATCCAAAACGACGTTCAGCCCTGATTAGTTCAATTCGATTCTGGTTCCACACTCTGCTTGATTGACCATAAGGTTAGTGCACTTTATCTGCTAGGCTTTCAGTGACTCGATATCAGTCTTCATTGGTGTTCAGCTAGGTAGTGCTCTTGTACCTTTGTTGTTTTTATTCATTAATGGAGACATGACAGTTGACCTAATTTAGTATGCTGATGATGCAACTCTTGTTCCAGTTATCTGATACCTACTTTTGTGAAAATTAGTTGATATTGGCCGTGATAGAGTTTTAAAACTGTTTAGTAAGTGAGACTGAATTTGAGTAAAACTAATCAATATTTTTTGATTGTCCGATAATTTACCGTGTTCCAACTTCTTGATTCCATTTTCGTAGCAAACAAAATTAGTAATGGCTCTTAATATTTGACGGTACTCAGTATTATATATTTTATGTTATTTCATAATATAAAGTATATATCCCTTAATGAGCCTAAAAAGCAGAAATCTGGTGATAGGTAATGCTTACTATTTTCGGCCATAGAAATAAGAGTACTGTACCACAGGTCTCTTGCTTATCATTCTAACTTTATTGAAATGTTGTTCTCCTGCCTTGATTATTGGAAATTTCGAGAAACATTTATATTTTTTACCCAAAAGTGTTTGTCGTGGTTTTTTCCCCTTTTCCAGTAGAGACAATTATTTTTTTTTCATTTCTGGTCGGAAGATAAGTTGTTAGGTGGACTAAAAACTAAAACTATCACCATTAACAACTGCGTCTCAAATATTACTGCGGTTTTCTCTCTCCACGTAGTGTCAGTATCATATTCCGTTGGCGTGTTGCAATGGTACACCGCACAGTACCTGAGGACTTGCAAAATTCCTTAACTTAAAAACGCTTCTGCCTGTCCCCTTAAAAAGGACATCAGTTTAAAAGTGAATTTGCAGTTGCACTGTACTGATATAATATCAAATACGGACAAACTCGAGGATTTACCAATGCATATTACTTATTATGTGCACTAGTTTCACTTTAGCAGACTTTTGAATTTACTTTATGTTGCTCTGCATTTTCCTATTCCAGATTTTGTGATAATCAAACATTGAATGCATTGCCCTTAGGTTACCTGTGTTACACAAAGTAAAAATAAATGCTCGAATACGCGGGAAATTGTGTCACCTGTATGACTGACAGGTTGGGAATTTTTGGCGTTACATCACCGATGCCAGTGCTAACAGGTTTGACGTAGGCAGAGATACTTCTTTAAGTCTGTCTTTAACACTTTTCTCGTTTCAGTGTTTTAATTTAGCAAAGCCGTTAGATCTGCAGCCAACTGGCTTTATGCAATCCGAGAAAAAAAAAACAGATTTGAAATCTGGAAAAATAGAAGCGGAAGAAGAAATGGTCACTGAACCTCGGAATCCTAGGATTGCTGAAGATAATAATTATCTTTCGGCGGATCCTTCCTTATTAGTTATGATCGAAATAATTAGTTGTAACTAAGAAAAAACATGAAGCAAACAACATACAGGTTCCATAAAGTGTCCATTTCAAAATATGTACTCAGCATTTGTTTCATATTTTGCATTTGTACATGCCCTGTTGATGAAAGAGGTACTGTTAAATGAACCCCTAAAAATGGCACAATGTGTGTGTCATGGTTTATTGAAACAAAACGGATACGCACTCAGCGAAACTGCAGAACTAAGTATGGAAGAGATCCACCGTCACGTCCGTCAATTCGTGCATGGCACAAGAAATTTATGGAGACAGGGGCAGTGTTGGATAAAGGGAGGAGTGAACGTCTGAGGAAAACATCGATCGTGTAAGACAAGCCTTTGATCGTTCTCCTGCAAGGTCCATCTGCACTGCTGCCAGACACTTACAGCTACCACGTTCAACAGTGCACAAAGTCCTACACAAGAACTTGCGAGTGTACGCTCACAAAGTGCAACTCATACAGGCGCTGGAGCCAAATGATAAACCAAGAAGAAAAGAGTTTGCAGTTAACATGCTGGAAAGAAATTCTCAAGGCGAAACGTTCCTCAACAGAGTTTGTTTTAGCGATGAGGCAACCTTTCTTGTTTTAGGGAAACTGAACACACATAATGTGATAATCTGGGGATCAGAACGTCCCCATGTGAATAGGGAACTTCACAGAAACAGTTCAAAGGTGAATGTGTAGTGTGGGATCATGTGCAGTGGAATCATTGGTCCATTTTCCTTTAACGTGACATCAATTACTTTAGATGTTTACCTTGATCTTTTGACTGAATATGTGGCACCACAACTAGATGACCTTCAGCCAACGATCATTTTCCCGCAAGATGGTGCACCACCATACTGGGGACTGCATGTTCGTGGGTTCCTGCATCCAACATTTCCAGACCGGTGGATTGGAAGGGATGGCCCAATTCCCTGGCCACCTAGTTCACCAAATATCACTCCCCTGGACTTCTTTCTATGGTGTTGTGTTAAAGATATCGTGTATCGAAGAAAGATACGGGACATCACTGATCTCAAGCAAAAGATCACTGATGCCATTGCCGCCATTGATGAGGCTATGCTACAGAAAACATGACAAGAAATCGAGGACCGTCTTGATGTGCTTCGTGCTACTAATGATATAGAGGTGTATTAAATGAGGAAAAAATACTTCAGTATCTACTCCTCATTTCGTAATAATTTTCACATATTTGTCTATTCATTTGCTTTTGTAATATTTTATAAATTGTAAAGAGACTTTATGGACACCCTGTACATTAATTTCCCATTTGCGCATACAATGGAAGAAGAAATGTTTTTTTAGGAAAAGGAAATCAAATATCATTAGTATAATGCATCCATTTATCCTGGACGCAAGACGAGCCAAATGATGCACTTAACCTTTTTTTTTTTTTCAATTTTGCATTCTATTTCCTTCTTCGTTCCGCATTTTTCTCACGAGGGAAGAGATTAACGAGCAATGCCTTGGTAACAAGAACCAAAAAATGCGAGTCCCTCCGCATCTGAAGCTCTATGCAAATCCTTCCTAATAACGAAGTCGAAGGAGAAAATTCTCCTCATTTTTTTATTTAAACTGGAAAAATCCCGGGGATATTTTCCTGCCCTGAAGCTTAATTGACATGGCGCAGAGTATTTGACTGCTTGGAAAAATACAATTCGTGAAAATCGCATTACTCTTCTGCAGTAAATCGGATTTAAAGTAAGAGAGGTCTCTTTTATTTTTGCGCCAATTGTATGGATTTCTATTATTCCAGTGCCTGTATCATTTCATATATCTGACATGTGTGCATGCTGAACGGAGCCTTTTCTAACAGTCTGCATAATAATTCCCAAAAATATTTGAGTGTTTGTGAAACCTTCGGGCGGCCTACTTAACCGGAAGGAGGAAGAAGGTTCTTCCTCCAAGAACTCAACAAATATTTTCGACTAGTTTTATGGGCGTCTTTGTTTACGACCGACAGGAAAATTATTTTATTTCTCCCCGGAGCTAACAAACATTTCCAAATTATTTTTCTGTGTCTCTCTATTTACGACGGACATAGCAAATAAAATGTTATCCGCCCAGAAGCTAAATTAATATTATTTTCAGCGGACTCCTCTGGGTTTCTAATTAAGCCAGGTAAGAAAAGTCAAACGTCACTCCTCCGGAAGTTAAATAAACATTTCCAACGAATTTTTCTGCGTCTTTCTTTTTATTACGGACACGATGAATATAATCTCACGAACTCATACACAAGTAAATTCGTTTCAAGGGTACTTCTGGTTATTGAATTTACCACAAGGCGACTCTGCTATGAGATTTGTATGACTTGCAGAGCGCTTTGTCTGGCTGGCACACTGTACAGTAGTTGGTACGCGTTCCTGGAATCATCCATCGGTATCAAGCGCATGGATTTCTGCCTTTTCATGCTTAGGGTCTAACTTCTTTAACATTACCTTGCCAAAATTCGCAGTACGACTCGGTGGTCTCATTAGATAGTTTAGGATAATAATAAAAGTAAAAAGACGGATATAGGAAAGGTTACCGAAAGAGGCAAAAGCATTCGTCGAGGAAAATCATTCGGTTGAGTCTCAGAAACTGGAACATTTGTTTCCCTCTTTGGAGAATTTTTTTTTTTTTTACATGTAAGTCTTTATCCTGCTGTACAGTAAACTTCCACGCAATATGTCGCTTCTTAAACCAGCGTATGTCTATTGTCCTATTTTGTTGTTAAGAAATGGAAGGAGCAGCTATATAATAGTTTAAACTACTTAACAAATGATAAAAACGTAGCCGTGGGTCTTAAGTGGTTATGTCCACAAATAATTACCTAAAAACTCGTCTTCTCTCCATTTCCCGCACCTCTGCTCTCCCGGCTTTTACATACAGAGACTTTAGCCAGTAATATGATTTTGATTTGATTTATAGATTTTAGGCATACATGCCAAACACTGGCATGTATGCTGAAACGGAATTTGGCAGTAAAAGTTTGAAAGGTGTAACAGGAGGGAAACCTCGCAGTTGCACTACGAATCAATTGTTAGGAGAGGGTGGACAGTAAGATGGAAAAAGAGATGAACGGAGGTACAGTAAAAGGGATGAAAGCAGTTGCAGTTAGGGGCCGAAGGGACGCTGCAAAGACCCTTAAGTAATGCCTACATTGCACTGCATGAGGTGCACTGGCGACACTACCCTCCTACGGGAGCGATATGATGGTATCCCTCTAAGACATGGCTCTATTTACTTAAATAAGCTGAAAATATCATTTAAAGTAAGGGGCTCTATTTCAGAATTTCTGGGTATTATTTGGATTCAATGAATGCATAATAGATACTGGAAGGGAATTCATTACAAAAACCGAGAACTGAACAAAGTTCCGTTTGTCTCTGTCGGTTGATCAGAGTTCTGAGCTCCATATTGAGCAGCTTATACACTTCAATACTTCACTAAACTTACATTTCTGCAAAGGCTTACAATATCAAAGGCCAGCTAAATCTAAATCTACCAACCAACTACAGACACTTTCAAAATTGATATTGATAAGAATTGAAAACTTTCTCCAACTTTAGTTGTTGCACCAGCAACATGTATAACAAACAAGAGCGCCAGTTTATTATAGAATTAACTTACGTAGGTTTTCGCATTAAAGCGATGATTGTAATGAGTCACAATCGTATACAAATTAGTTGCGTCGTTGGCTTTAGGGAATTGATACGACCCGTCGATGCTTCCACCAGACCGAAAATGCTTGTTACATGCGCCATTATCGGCTGTAATCCTTTTTTTACAAAAGAGGCAAGAGTGCGCACACTGCTGTCGACCTTCCTCTGTTATCTGGACTTGGGACCGGCTGGAGTGCATACTCGTAAAGTTAGAGGTCAGAGCTAATTACTTCCTCATCAGCAAACTTTCATCTCGAGCCAGAGAACCTCAAGTCCCCATATTGCTTTTCTCTCAATCTCATCAGTAGCCTTCTCGCTTGCAAAAACTTGTCCCTTTGCTTTCAAAGTTTTCTCATAACAGCCTTACAATACTTTATATACTCCTGGCATTAAGGTCCTCTTCGACGCCACTGTTCTAGGTTTCTTATCGGAAAATCCTTTATGTGGAAGATTAGGTTTTTTGACATTTGGTATAAGTTTTTTTAAAATAATCCGAATAGCTACTCAGGTGGATACCACAACCCACAGAAACATTTATGTAAAAACACACACAGACATATATATACATAAACATGTATATATTACATTTATGTATTACCAAATTATTAATTTAATGATGACCGGACTTAAAAGAGTGGCGTTTTATACACACGCACACACATGTATATATATATATATATATATATATATATATATATATATATATATATATATATATATATATATATATATATATATATATATATATATATATACACACACATTATTATATTACCAAAATTTTTAATTTGTGATGTTCTGACTTAAGGAAAAAAAGTGACATTACCATAGTTCTTAATCATAAGCATAAAAAAGGATGAAACAGCTGCAAAAAAATTCCTTATTGTTTCATATTAGAGCCTGCTGAGGTAGGCGACAATGGTAAAATACTGTAAGGTATTATTCTTCATTAGTAGTTTTCGCTTACGTCATCTTTTTCTCTAGAACTGCCCTTGAAACTCTGCTTCCATCAGAACATTAGTTGCTCCTTTATTTCCACGGATTTTGCTTTCAGCCTTCAGACATCTTTTGCTTTTGGCGTCTTAAGATAACGGACAAAGTTTTCACATGCAGGTTTTTTATTATGAGCATTCCATGTTAACTACGCTTTTACATGTCATTATTACTTTTGATCTAATTAATTGTTGTTGCGGGTTTATTTTTTTAACATTTCGATTTTAGTTTTCTGTAAAATAAAACTATTGTTCCAGCTTTGTCTGTCTGTCCGCACTTTTTTCTGTCCGTCCTCAGATCTTAAAAACTACCGAGTCTAGAGGGCTGCAAATTGGTATGTGGATCATCCACCCTCCAATCATCAAACATACCAAATTGCAGCCCCTTAGCCTCTGTAGTTTTCATTTTATTTAAGGTTAAAATTAGCCATAATCGTGCTTCTGGCAACGATATAAGATAGGCCACCACCGGGCTGTGGTTAAAGTTTCATGGGCCGCGGCTCATTCAGCATCGTACCGAGACCACCGAAAGGTAGATTTGTTTTCGATGTCCTTGATTATACGCTGTAGCGGATGTACAGAAAACTCGATTGCGCCGAAGAAATTTAATCGCATTTTTTACTTGTTTCTTATTCTAATTAAAATGTTCATATATAAACGCGAAATGACCCCAATAGGCTGTTAAGCTTTGCAGTTAAAATCCCATAAACGAGCCAAATAAAATGAAGAAGTATGTCAAGAGCGTCAACTCCTTGATCGAGAACGTGCGGAACGCCAACAATTTTGAAGAAATTCCCACGACTTCGCTCAGGCCATCAAATATCGCATTCTTCATCAAACTCTCCATTTTACGAGAGTAGAAGAAAGCCATGGTGCCATGAACTGCGAATAAAACTCTCTCTCTCTCTCTCTCTCTCTCTCTCTCTCTCTCTCTCTCTCTCTCTCTCTCTCTCTGCTATTTGGACCTCATACTTCTACCGCCATTTCAGAAGTTCGCATTCCTGCAAACTTCTTT
The DNA here is from genome assembly GCF_040412425.1 of Macrobrachium rosenbergii. Lineage (NCBI taxonomy): Eukaryota > Metazoa > Arthropoda > Malacostraca > Decapoda > Palaemonidae > Macrobrachium > Macrobrachium rosenbergii. Next base: position 58,444,869 of record NC_089746.1, on the reverse strand, counting down.
TAATTGAGGTCACGTGGTACGGAAAACTAAATGTTTTACAAAAAAAAAAACTTATTGTATTATTTACATAGGATAAGTTCTCCTCTTCGTTCCTATTAATCAAAGCGTCATGGCTGGCCTTAATCCTTCCTTGACGGAGACATTGCTTTCGCGTTTAGGGTGATTCATCATGGGTTGCCCTGCTCCACAGGATTTAGTCTAGGATCATTTGTTTGATCAATGACCCTTCTCTTATACCTTGCGTGCGTGTGTTTGTGTGTTTGTTTGCTTAGGTAGAATATAATTTATCTAGTGCGACAAGTATAATTCTGGGTAGCGAGTGGTACACTGAAACGAGTGAATAAATGTTTGCTAGGAAATGATCTAATAGGGCATAAGAGCCATTTTCCATTATCCCTTGCCACCCTGTTGCAATGACTTATTTCTGTCTACGTTCTGTTCAAGTATTTATTCAGAGATGATAAAACTGCAAGATGGGCCCAGCAGTTCCAATGACATTTTCTTACCAGGAAAGATTTTTTTTTGTTACAATAATGTTTGTAATCCAGGAACTTAAAGTCTTCGTGAAGTTAGCCTGTATTTTTTTTCGTAGGATTTTCTGTCTCTTGTTGAGGTTTGATAACCTACACGTTTACGTAAGACTGCTATTATGGCCGTTTCTGCTCCTTGTTGCTTGTTAGCCTAAACCCTTGGGATCCTGAGATTTGCTTACTTGGCTGTTTCCTTTTGAAAGGTTTGTTGAACTGAATATAAAATTTAGGCCAAAGGCCAAGCACCGGGACCTATGAGGTCATTCGGCGCTGAAACGGAAATTGACAGTAAAAGGTTTGAAAGTTGTAACAGGAGGAAAACCTCGCAGTTGCACTATGAATCAAATGTTAGGAGAGGGTAAAAAGTAAAATAGAATATGAAAGAAGGTACAGTAAAAGGAACGAATGGGGTTGCAGCTTTGTTTGCTGGCTTTGGCCCCCCTGATCTCTATAGTGCTGATGTATGACACGGTAACCACAGTGAAGATTACTGCAGAGATTCTCTGTTTTATATTGCCTTATATAACCTTTAAACTAGGTGACTGTTGCTTTATGTAATCTCTACTTCAGGGAAGTCTGCCTTCAAGGAGTTCCAAAGCTTCCTTGTCTGTTGAATCTTTATTTCTCCTACCTTACTTCAGTTGGGTTTACTAATCTGACACACACATACGCAAGTTTAGGATCTGAACCAATAAAGATTTTGCAAATGAACAAAAGTAAACAAACAAAATAAAACGTGAGTTGTTTGATTTAGTTTTGAAAATTCCGCTCTGACGCGCAGCACGAGCCTTCAGCTGTTCAGTGCTAAAGACAGTAAAAAGGGGAATTGGAATGGCTAAACAAACAGACTGAAGAAAGGAATAGGAATGGGAGTGAAGTAAAGGTTAAAAAACGGGTGTAGCTAGGGGCGGAGGGGACGCTGCAAAAAAAGAATTTAGTAATGCCTAGAGTGCACCACATAAGGTGCACTGATGGCACTAACTCCCTAAGAGAAAGCGTGAGTGGACTTCGTACTTGAGCTGTAGGCCTAAGGATACCCATTTATGCAGAAAACTTTCAACTTGTTGCATCTTACAAACTCATGAAAGCAACTTCTTTCGTTCGGGAAGTAAGAGGATTGAAGAGAATTCCTTTTTCTGTAAGTGAATGGCATGAAAAATAGATCAAGTAGGTTGACTCTTAAGCGATGAATTTTGATTGTTTTCACTCACATAAAGATTAATATCAGACTACAGTAAAGCTTTCTATTAGAAACTTTCAACTAAAAAAGGTTAAAATTGAAGTACAATAAAGCTACAGTTAAAAAGCTTTCACCTGGAACCATCATTATCAGTACAGTATTACAATAATCCAAAGTGAAGCACCTGAACTTTTTATCATTCAGTATCAACTGAATACATCGTGTGCTAAGTAAAGTGGTAACTGTTGATTTATATTCATGTAAACATTCTGATACATATAAAATAGAAACCTGATATCATCAAAACTGCTGTATTTCTGACTTCAACAAGCTGGGTCGAGAGAATGGAACAGGTATACAATCAAGAAATAATATCATTAAAAAGAAGAGGCGTAAAATTAATGAATATCAGTTGTCCAATTGAACTTTATTTTCTCTTTTAAAACAAGGTGGTGAAATGACTTCCATCCAGAGCTCATTTATTTCCTCTTATTCGTAAAATGCGGGACAGAAATGAAAGAGGTCGAAAACGTAGAAATTCATCAGCACGCTGGGAAAAATTTTTGCCTGGAACAATGTTACAGAATATTATATTTCCTGAGCGACATTCGGAGTTTAATATTATTGCATTACAAAATTTACTTTATTACTTTTCTCTGCGCAGTTCTATTTCAGTTCGGGAAATGTGCAATGCGTAATTTTGTTTAGCACGTTTATGTGAAGAAGGGGCGGTTGTGTGATTACCTGTTGAAACTCAAAACTCGAGGCAGAAAAACATGCGATTTGAAAAGAACAGAAACATAAAAAAAAAAACACATCCAATATAAACGTTATCATATGAGGTTTCTGATATGTATATATATATATATATATATATATATATATATATAATATCATATATATATATAATATATATATATCAGATTACAAACACAGGCAAACGTTAAACAAGGAGTCACAAATGTAAAAAAAAAAAAGTTATATAAAAGACTTTTTAAGTATATTCAGCACTTAATATAGTATCAGGAGGGTGTGTCAAAGCAAGTTAATGAATTCAAACAAATTATATTTATGTATTATATATATATATATATATATATATATATATATATATATATATATATATATATCAGTATCAACTGTGTGTGTGTGTGTATATACATATGTATACGTATATGTATACTGTATATGTAAACGTATATATATATGTGTGCATATATAGATATTTATATATATGCATGTATGTATATATGTGATATATATATGTATATGTATATATATGCTTATTAATTGTACATCCTACACCTCACGTTTAGCAATACGTATTTTAGTCTGGCTTGGTGCAGCAGGGAGAGTTAACCTTGACAAGGAGAGTGAAACAAATAGCTTGCATATGTTAACAAAGCGAGCCAAACAAATGACAGGTACTATAACGAACGATAAAGACTGATGAGAGATCACCTGTAATTGCTGCAGAGCTTCCGTACCATTTATCGGTATTGTTAACAAAAGTATTTTGACATCAGCTTTGGAGGAAAGATTGGAGACAAAATATAAATTTGTTTAAATCATTCATAATTCGAGGAAATTGTTGAAAATAGTCACATTTAACTAGACAGAGATTATTTAATGAAATGTTGATATGTTCATCAGCACGTCTTTTTCTAAAATCTTTTTATACTTGGATGCACTGAATGTTAGGCAAATTATTATATTTCTCTCTGAGCGACATTCGATTTATATATATATATATATATATATAAATATATATATTATTATATTTATATATGTATGTTCTATTTCAGTTCGGGAAATGTGCAATGCATCACCGTAATTTTGTTTACAAACGTTTATGTCAAGAAGGGGGCGGTAATATATGATTACCTTTTAGTTGATAATAAGTCAAAACTCGAGGGATCAAACATGACGGACGAAAAGAACAGAAACATAAAAAAAAAACGGCCATCAATATAAATGAATACCATCTCCCATCAGCCCACCGTCGAACTCAGGTTTTTGCTTTTGATATGGTATATATATCTATGTTGATAAACAGTCGCACAACCATATAAACGTTAAACATCACCGTGATTCATATAAATCAAAAAAAAAATCAATTCACTTATAAAAATATACTTTTAAGTATATTTGATAATAAAGTCTACATGTCCCGTATCGATAGCGACGGACGGATCAGGACTACAGTGACGCACTAACCAGTCGGCCACAAGAGGTATAAATGAATTCTCCCATCAGCCCAAACTCTGTTTTGCGTTTGAGACGGTATATTGCCATATTGACCGTGTATGCGTTTATCGCATATATATATGACTATTTATCACATCACCGTGATTCATATATAATCATAAAGCTACAAACGTCCTTTAATATCCAATTCACTCTACCTCGGAAGTAATATATTTTCATATATAAAGGGTGGATACCGTCTCCAAACGCAAAACACCTGAGTTCGACGGGTGGGCTGATGGGAGATGGTATTCATTTATACCTCTCATGTGGCCGACTGGTTAGTTCGTCATATGTAGTCCTGATTCTCCGTCCGTCGCTGGTTCGATCCCACGGGACGGTAGACTTATTATCAACTAAAAATTCCCTTCGGTAACATATATAGAAAATATATTACTTCCGATAGAGTGAATGGATATTAAAGTACGTTTGTATGCATTGTGTATGAATCACGGTGATGTGATAAATAGTCATATATATGCGACAAACGCAATTGTACATCGGTCAACATGGCAGAGTTTACCGTCTCCAAACGCAAAACACCTGAGTTCGACGGGTGGGCTGATGGGAGATGGTATTCATTTATACCTCTTGTGGCCGACTGGTTAGTGCGTCACTGTAGTCAAATTCTCCGTCCGTATGTTAACCAAGCGGTAGACAATCAACAAAAATGACGGTAACTATATATGAAAATACGATAAAGACTAGATGAATTGATATTAAAGGACGTTTGTAATTGCTGATTGTATATGAATCATGATGTGATAAATATCATAATATGGCTACGTGCGACAAACGCACTTTTGGTCAACATCAGAGGTTGGATACCGGCAAAACACCTGAGTTCGACAAAATATGATGGGAGATGGTTTCATTTATACCTCTCTTGTTCATAATTCGCGTCACTGTAATCCTGATTCTCCGTCCGTCGCTTTAATCCCACGGGACGGTAGACTTATTATCAACTAAAATTCTTCGGTAACATATTTAATGAAAATATATTACTTCCCCGTAGAGTGAATTGATATTAAAGGACGTTTGTTTTGCTTGATTGTATATGAATCACGGTGATGTGATAAATAGTCATTTATGCTACGTGCGACAAACGCACTACACGGTCAACATGGCAGAGGTTGGATACATTCCAAACGCAAAACACCTGAGTTCGACGGGTGGGCTGATGGGAGATGGTATTCATTTATACCTCTCTTGTGGCCGACTGGTTAGTCGTCACTGTAGTCCTGATTCTCCGTCCGTCGCTGGTTCGATCCCACGGGACGGTAGACTTATTATCAACTAAAATTCCCTTCGGTAATATATATATGAAAATATATTACTTCCGAGTGTAGAGTGAATTGGATATTAAAGGACGTTTATATACATATATTATATATATATATATATATATATATATATATATATATATATATATATATACTGTATATATAGCTTAAAATTTAACAAAGTTGGGTACAATGTTATTTAGACAGCAGTACAGGAAACACAGGAACAGTTCGGCTTTTCGGAGTCTTCTTGTTATCTTTTCCAAGCCGACCACAAAAATATATAAAAAAATATATATATATATATAAAAAATATATATATATATATATATATATATATATATATATATATATATATATATATATATATATATATATATATATACTGTATATAGTATGCATGTATATTGTTTAATTCTAATTACGTATTTTATTTGTAACTTCTCCTTTGTCAAGTCCCCCTATTGGTATTACATGATTAAAAAGTTTTTTTTTTTTACATCTTATATTACGCAGGGTGGGCTTCAGAATTATGCCCACAGGAACAATTAAGCAACTTTTTATAAGTGCGACTTTTCCAAACGAGTGCGGTACAGAGAGGCCTTTGGGAACTAACAA
>NC_089746.1:58411511-58434011 GCF_040412425.1 Macrobrachium rosenbergii | reverse complement strand
ATCTTATTCCATTTTTTTCAGTTCTCTCCCATTTGTGCTTTCATGCAAGAAGTAGGACACGCTCAAGTTAAATCTCAGGTCCTTTGAATATATTTAAGTAAGAAGAGCTAAACGTGTTTCCAAAGAATAGATGTTAATCAGAGAAAAAAAAAAGGATTTCACAAAGGTAATAAAAAATTAAGAGTTTCGTTTCCTACTGTCGGCTTAACTAAACTTTGAAGGCATTCCTAGCTTATTACAATTTTAATGCTTCCTCGTGAACTGGCAATGGATCGATGTCTTTGTCAGTTTACCCTGCTAATATGGTTTCAGTATTTCCTTTTTGTTTTCTCAAGACATTGCACTCTGAAGATGTTACTTACTGTAATTCATTGCTCTCTCTCTCTCTCTCTCTCTCTCTCTCTCTCTCTCTCCTCTCCTCCTCCTCCTCCTCCTCCTCCTCCTCCTCCTCCTCCTCCTCCTCCTCCTCCTCCTCCTCCATTTGCTGAACAGGAAATATTGAAACTATCAGTGAAATGCACTGTCAGAAAATAACAAATAAAATACGTTCATAGAATTTTATGATGCAATATCCTTTGTTTTTATATTCAGGAGAGAACGATTGAGTGAGACAGCGGTTGTATAATGAAATGCCAGTTGCAGTGTGACAAAACATAGATGTTATAATCTGTTTTCGTTTCATCTATATTTGTATATTATTTGTTCGCTGTCCGCTCAGTTTCCACCTTGTCCAGACAAGGACATTTATTCGCATTTTAAATGGGAATAACAGTGATAATAATACGTGATTTGCACTAATTAGAAGCCAGAAGATTGGGAGCAGGAACAAAAGACTTTTCTTTCTTCTCAAAGGAGCCAATTTCCACTTGAGGGAGGAGGTAATGGCCCTGTAAATATACCAGATGAAAACAAGCTCTTCAAAAAAAACGCGAAACTTCACAAAGAAAACGGAAGTTCCTTGATGCCAGGTCGAGTTTAATGAAGCCTATCGTTATGTAAGACTTCCTCATACTTTGGTTCTGGGTGGAATACTTAGACATCGTTGAGTATGAACTTTGTCCATTAAATAGATCGTTGTTTCGTAATTTATCTGTCTTTTTATTTTATTCAAATTTTCTCTCTGGTTTTGCCTTCTTCGTGTGTTGGCACTTGATTCGTCCTTTGCAAATTGGTGTACTTAGGTATATTTCATTCTGGATATCAATGATAATAATATTAATTATAATAAACTGGCCGGAAATCGGGATACGCCATGAGATTAGTGATAATAAACATTTTCTTCATATGTAAACAATTATGCGGAAACACAAACGCAAATGAATGCCTTCACAGAGAAATTCTCGAGTAAAACTGAACTCTTCAGAAGCACTCACAAACAGACACACTTTCAAGTGGTTTCCGGAGAAATATTCAAATGGTAGAGATAACGTTCACATACGCGCAAACATAATGGCCTCTGAGAGAAACCGAATAAAAATGGTTCCTCAGCAAACTTGCACAAACCTTTGCACTCGCAAGCACACATTAGTGACAAAGAAGTGCGTAACAATGTCACCCCCCCCCCTCTCATACAAATGCAAATCAACAAAACGACAAACAATTAAGAATGGCGCCAAGATAGGTAACTTATTGCCAGCAATTCCTTCATAAACATGCACATACATCCGCATCACAAACATTCACTGACACAGTTCAATAGAAGTCATCGATTAATTCCTTTCTTCCGTCAGGGGAAACTTCTGTATTTCTATGGTAATTTTATTCAGTAATTAACGGAATCCAATTCGAATCCAGTTTCTCCCCTCTCTCTCTCTCTCTCTCTCTCTCTCTCTCTCTCTCTCTCTCTCTCTCTCTCTGACTGATTTACCACCATCATATTAAAAGGGGAGTGTTGCTGGGAAATTCAGAAGACAAAGAAAGAGAAGAGGAGAAAGTGATTGTCTGATTTATGAAGCGAAGCTACTCTGGTTCTTATCTGTACCTAGATGGGTGGACTTCGCTGGATGATTGACTGAGTGAGTGACTGATTGATTGATTGATTAACTGCAGACGCCGTTTGCTCATTCCTGACCCCGATTCCACCTGCTTGACCATCTGTGACGGTCTGGAGAAGTTTTTAGAAATCTTATTTGAAAAATGAGACTAAAAACGTAGCGCCAACATTTTCCGTCGCTAGAAAGTCTTGTTTAGAAATTGCATTTTATAATCTTATGGTCGAAACTGGTTGGCTGATTTAGAACAAACTGGCCTTATGCCAAAAAAGACCCTTGCCAAATAATGTCCTATAAGAGTGGTAAGGTGTCAAACTGAACTGGATGCCTGGCGCGGACTCTTGGACTCGGCTTTGCCAATCAAGATTTGCAAAGCATTGTAGTATTTTATATTAATTATTGACAGAACACGGGTTAGTTGTTAAACTGGCTTTGTGCCAGCACGGACCCTTGCCACAAGGCAAGAGTGACAAGGTATTAGAGAATAAGAGGCCTGGTGTTGAACAAGATGATGGAATAAATTGGTTCAAAGCACTCTTGTGGAATGCTAGCGGAAAGGTATAGGTTTGTCTGCACAAGGCAATTATAGTCATTGCATTAACCTTTTTATTTTTAATGTTCAGTTGAAAAATTATATCAACATTAATATTTTAAATTGTCAACGTTAACATGTGGTTTTCATATTTCAATCTAGGCCATGGTTTCAATTTTATTGATTAGAAATAAACTTCCCAGTCCTTATATTATTGTAATTATTTAATCACTTTAATTAGTTAAATTTCCAGGCGCTTTACAATTAATTCTGTCAATTTAACGTTACCTGATGCATAGCTTCCCGAACCACGGGTTTATTATTGAAATTCTATTTCCTTTATTATCTTGCAATTTGAACTCACTGTCGCTTGTACCAGACTTAAGATTTACTGCAATGCTTGGCAATTTTTTACTAGGTATTCCGCTAACCTTCGCCTACGCTCAACTCTCCTTCTCTCTCTCTCTCTCTCTCTCTCTCTCTCTCTCTCTCTCTCTCTCTCTCTCTCTCTCTCTTTTGGTAACTGAGTCCTGCAGAGTATGTACGTTTAACAATAACAATTTCAAATAACAGATTACGTAGAGTTTATTCAATAAACCTAGTTTTGAGATATACTCTCTTCCAGTATATGAACTTCGAGTACACGCTCGCCCACACGCATTACGAATAAGGTAAGGAATATTGAGAATAACAATGATTATTGTTTTGGGGTTTCGGGAATTCACAAAATGTACAGCGGTGCAGGGGCCCACAGTTCCTCGGAATTTCATTAGCGCTCGGCGAGCATTTCAGCGAGGAAAAATGCTGAAATGTTTTGTATCTCGTTTGAGATTCAGAATTTAATATTTTGCGTAACACAGTCTCCAAATTCAATTTCGCCCGCGCTGCGCCATTTACAGTACGGGAATTGAACGAGCTGTAATTTTGTTTCTTCTGCCACGTCAGTAACATAATTATTATGTAAAAATGTTTGAGAGGATAACGAGCAACTGACACAAAATCCAAAATGGTCGGACAGAAATCAAGTAAAGATTTATATGAAATGAAAAGTTGAAATTATCGTAGTTTAGTGATTGTGACCATTATATAATATACACGTAATTTGTGTGTGTGTGTGTATATATATATATATATATATATATATATATATATATATATATATATATATATATATATATATACTTCGTCAATGGCTTGAAAATAAAGTCGAAACCGGTCGGGACCACACCCCGTCTCTTATTTTTCACCTGTGTAATGTGTGATAAATGAATCACGTACAAAAGTGATTATAATCATCATATATATATATATATATATAAATAAATATATATATATATATATATATATATATATATATATATATATATATATTTTATAGATACATATATATGTGTATATATATATGTATATATATTTATATTTATACATTAATGCATGAGTGCATGTGTGTATGAGGGAGGAAGAGACTAACCATTTGTCAGAGACTATGCAAATATTACATGTAAAAAGACTTAAGCTGTATTCTTATGTTCACAAAACGAAATAGAGAAATTTTTGTAGACTGCAGAATTATTTCAGCGCTGAATCTGCCAAATAAATTGCGAAAAAAAGCTTTATCACAAGATAAGCCAGTTAGTAAAAAAAGAAAAGTTTCTCTTATAGAAATTACAATTTCCTGGAGATCTATTAAATAGATAAATAACTGAATAATAACAATAATAATAATAATAATAATAATAATAATATAATACTGATCTGGAATTCTCTGAGTTCCTCTGTATTCCTTAAATTATTCAACTTCTCATATCAAGAAATGGGGTTTCCATCGTTTGGAAATTTTTGCGCTCTCAGTACCTACGCCGTAGGAAAACATCCTACAATGTATTGTCTATTTGTTGTTCTTGGAACGTGTTATATAGATAACTGACGTAGTCTTGCTTATATAAGTTTTTCTTAGTATTTCCTAACGCACTGGACTCACATGAAAATTAGTACACAATGCTATTACAGTCATATTACATGGGGAAAAATGACTAAAAACACCATAGTAACATATATCCGGGTATACTAATAAAAATTCAGAATTTCGTGTCTACAGTATAGGATTCCTTACTCATATGCAGAAACGTGCATAGGCAACATGTGTGCACGCGTACATGCGCGTGTAAGCACTGCTTATTCCCTCGTTGCTCGACTTAATAAGAATTTGAGGTGATTCAATGCTCATCTCAATTTTCCCTGTCTGGCAAATTCATTCATTTCTATGCTAATTTAACCGAACAAGTAACGAAATCCAATTAAGGTCCACTTTCGCTTTACCTAATTCAGCTTTACCGCCTTTGTCTAGCAAAATCGGCGGGAGACAGAGGACAAATATGAAGCTAATTTTGATTAAAAGAAAACAAGATTAATTTGCTGTGATGTTAACGAGTAGGAAGCAAGCAAAACTAATCAGAGACATTGGTTCGGGTTCCTCCAGTGATAGCAGATTCAAGGATTTCATTTGATTGTTATTATGAACTAATGTTATTCTCTCCCTGTCTCTGAACATTCCAGTTTCATCTTCATGATACCAGCAGTAAAAATACGAAATTGTTATTGCTGATTTTTCCTTTGTTACTTTGTTGTTAGATTAATTGGGCTCGTGGTAGCCAGCAGGGACTTTCTGTCATTTAAGCAACCTGCATGATTTACTAAACTTGAAGTGGTATGAAAATTCCTTTCGTGTTAGCGTTTAAATCAAGTTCGTCGTAGTACGCAGGTGTCCTCTCATCGTACCGCAAGGTCTGGGTTTCTGATAAGTAACAAAAGCTAAGTAACAATTTTCTCCATCTCAACTGGCCAGCTAATCTCCTCACAGCCAGATCCCCGCGCGCCAAGCGCACTTGTACCAGAAACATGGCAGGTGTCACGCACCCTTTGTACATATATTCGTGTTCATATTGTTGTCATGTTAAATGCATCACTCTTAGCGCAAGCATTACAAGGTCAGCATTCCGGCTGCATGTATCGCAACTTTGTTCATGTTTTGTGTATTGATTTATGTATGTCTTTCCTTCCTCCAACAAACACAGTTGGTTTTACTCTGACCTCTGTTTTGTTCGCCACGTGTCGGACACTACATTTCCGCTCGCAAGAACTATTGACCTGTCTGTTTGTTGTTTGAATGACAATTCAAGATAGCCCGCAACTAACAAGCACTAAATTGTGCCTTACATTTATTATTCAATTAAAGAGATTTTCCGGCAAATTCCATTATGTCTGAATAAGTAAAAATGAAAAAACCAGCTTAATGATGAAGCTGAAGTCTGATATATTGAGGATTACTCTATATATTGTCAAAAACCTTTTTTTTTTTTTTTATAAAACTTTTTGAAATCCAGGAAAATCAAAGTGGACTTTTATCTCAAGCTGGTATAAGGCAGTATCTTGGGCAGCTAATCACGAATATGAATGCAAAATTGCAATATGTTGCTACTTGCTTGCAATGCAGTAATGTTGCAAACAATGCAAAATTCGTCTGTTAATACCGATTTGCTACGCAATTTTACATTCGTCTGGACGTCACGACAAATTGTAGCTGGTCCAAAGTAGGCATTACTTAAAGTTTCTTTGCAACGTCCCTTCGGCCCCTAGCTGCAACCCCTTTCATTCCGTTTACCATAACTCCGTTCATATTCCTTTCTTCCATCTTACTTTCTACCTTCTCCTATCAATTAAGTCACAGTGCAATTGCGAGGTTTTCCTCCTGTTATACCTGTAAAACCTTTTTACTGTGAATTTCCGTTTCCGCCCTGAATGACCTCTTAGGTGCCAGCGCTTGGCTCCGGCCTAAATTTTATACCTATTTTAATAGTAGCTGGTCAGTTCTAAATAAGCGCTTGCGTTTATTGGACCTTTTGTAAAATCCAGTGCGTGATACACAATTTTCGTGCGAGTTCTATGACTTTGCGCTCAGCGGCACAGAAAATTTATGCAAGATACTGTTAGTATCTTTGGTCTTCCGTGCCCTATTTGTGTTAGAGTAATGTTAGTACAATGTTACATTAATTATCGTGCCTCATTTACAAAGTATACAGGACCGCAAAATATCTTTTATCACTTTTAGTCTCAAATGAGACGAGAAAATGCGAAGTACCTGCGCAAAAATGACATCGATTTGACATATGGCAAGAGGAGCCAACTTTCGTTGGCGGTAGTAAGAAGAGACCTTGGAATTTCAGTCGCCGAAATCCAACTGGGAACGTTGGAAGAATAATCAAACGGGATCGAAAGACCCAGGACATTATCATCAGTTCCAAAAAGAGCAGATTACGCTTGCAAGATATTGGCATCTTCGAAGAATAAATGAATAAGAATTGAGAGAATGAAACGAGAGTCTTGTGGTATCAGAAAGGGTGATTACTAACTACAGATATCGTTTTCGTAAGCTTCTGTTTCGGAACTTTTCAAAAAGCAACGTGTTGAATAATATCTTTTATAAGTATACATGGAGAGATGGTAGCTTACTTGTTGTCCATTGTTTGTTGTTAGTTACTCATACACAAAGCACACCCAAGTGCATGCACTCACATACACTCATATACACAAACGCACACACACACACACACACACACACACACATATATATATATATATATATATATATATATATATATATATATATATATATATATATATATATATATATATATATATACTGTATACATATATATGCATGCATGTATGTATGTATGTGCTGACAAACATCTAAATAACTCTTTAGTTGTAAATGTATCTTTAATACAACATTGTGTTCCCACCAAAGATACATATTTTCATGCCTAAAAACATCCAGGAAAATAAAACAATACCATTTTCCCGAAGGACAGAAAAATAAGAGAAATTTCACTTGAATTATTGTTGTCAATAATCTCGCCCTGAAACCCGAAGATTTATGGTCGCAATACGTGGGGGGTTTCGGAAGAAACCCGCAGCGTTTCCTTTTGATATATCGACATTAAGAGATGATTGATGATGAATCGGAACAAAGGATTTTTATACTTGCATTCGTTTTCTGGCATCCAGCAATCTTTGTATCGGCCCATCACTCCTTTGAAGCCACATGCACAAATGTCCTAGTTTTTCTAACTCATATTGCTGTTTCTGTATATGTATGTATGTATGTATGTATGTATGCATGTATGTATGTATGTATGTATGTGTATGTATATTTTTATATTTCTATTTGTTTTCTGGCATCCAGCAATCTTTGTATCGGCCCATCACTCCTGTGAAGCAAAATGCACAAATGTCCTAGTTTTTTTAACTCACATTGTTGTTTCTGCATGTATGTAAGTATGCATGTATGTACGTACGTATGTATGTATATATGTATTTTTAGGTATAATAATAATATATGAGTTATTTATTTACTTATTTCCTTTTCTTGTTCTTTTCCCTCTTGGATCGGTTATGAACAAAATGTTCCATGGAAGTTTGCTGTGCAGTTTAATCATCTCTGAATCGTGTTCCATTCGATTTCTGGTTCATTTTGAAAAATAGTAACCAGTTTGTCCCTAATATGTCAACTGAAATGGGTAGGTCCGTAGGCTTCCACAATATTGGAAGTAATAGTATTTAATGTCCAGATCGAATGACCCAGTGGGAAACTTGGAAAGTGCTTATTGCTTTGTAGCGAACTACTGAGAGAGAGAGAGAGAGAGAGAGAGAGAGAGAGAGAGAGAGAGAGGTAGAAATCGTTACTGCTTTGAAGGGCATGGAAAAAAAAACGGATAAAAAACGAAAAAAAGGAAGGAAGAAGGAGAGAGAGAGAGAAAGGAAGGTATGCGTAAAAATAGTTACCGCTTTGGAGAGAACTGCACTAGGAAAAAACAAAAAACAGAGAATAAGGATGAATGAATACGCAGTGAGAGAGAATGAAAAGAAGGATAGGCAAAAGGAGAGAGAGAGAGAGAGAGAGAGAGAGAGAGAGAGAGAGAGAGAGAGAGAAAGGAAGGAAGGAAGGCACAGTTACTGTTTTGGAAAAACTAAAAAAACAAAAATACAGGAAACAGAGAATAAGAGATGAATGAATACACAGTGAGAGAGAAGGAAAGAAGGAATGGCAGAGAGAGAGAGAGAGAGAGAGAGAGAGAGAGAGAGAGAGAGAGAGAGAGAGAGAGAGAGAGAGTGGAATACTTATTATTTGGAGAAAATTCCACTTCGGATTCCCCAGTCATGTAAAACTTGCCAAAGGGCCTAATCTTCGCGACACACTCTCGCACCAACGGGCCATTTTCCCTCAACGCCCAGCCGCTGCTGGCTCGTTTTCTAAGAAAATTCAGCACAACGGAACTGGAAACGTAATGGAAACATTTTCTTTCCTCCCGTTTTCTTTCTTTCAATTTCAGCGTTTTCCTCGTTATCTTCTCTTGCGTAGGAACTGTTGTGTGGGAAATGTTTGGACCTTTCGGTGTGACAGTGAATTTCCGAAAATATTCCATTCGGAGTTAAAGGAAGAGTTATGATGACATCTGTTTCTGGGTGACGATGACTTTGGAAGATGACTTCTTGGTGCATGTTGAAGAGTGAGTAGCCGGCCGGACATTACCGAACCTAGATTTGCAAATGATTCAATTAAGAAATAACAGGAAATAAAGAGAAATCGAGTCACGTATATCAAAGAACATGGTTGTGTTTCTGAAGAACACGTAATTCACGTTATTCAAACAAACTAAGAACTTTTAACAAATATCAATGGTCCCATGGTGTACCGAAGGATGGTTATTGTTAGGACTTCCCAAAAATTAAGTTTATCCTGACGGTAACGAAATACTTTTGAGAAAAACGAGGAACAAAACTCATACACCAGGAGAGAGAGAGAGAGAGAGAGAGAGAGAGAGAGAGAGAGAGAGAGAGAGACTGAAAAAGTTAAATATTCGAAAGTACTGTACCTCTCTCTTGATTCTCTTTTACTACCGACGGAACTTCCATATGCGCGGGGCAAATGGACTCCAAGCCTCGTCAAAAAGCAATTTCCCAAAGTGTTCGGATGTCCCTCGGGAGACTTGCATAGACTCCGTTGGTCCCCTCGTAAAGCGTCGAGGTAACGTATGTTATGCGCTTGAAGTAGTTCTGAATATAAAAAAAAAAGAAATAAGTATATATATATATATATATATATATATATATATATATATATATATATATATATATATATATATATATATATATATATATACATATATATATATTTAAATATATGTGTGCGTATGTGTGTGTGTAATCGTGTGCGAATGTATGTGAATGTGAGTATATATACAGCATATATATATATATATATATATATATATATATATATATATATATATATATATATATATATATATATACATATATACATATATATATGTGTGTATATATACATGTATGTATTAATATGTATACACACGTATATATATGTATATATAATTACATTATATATAATTATATATATATGTTATTGTGTATATGTATACACATATGTATATATATATACAATTATGGGTATATATACATTATTTATACTTATACATATGCAGTATCTATATATATATATATATATATATATATATATATACAGTATATATATATATATATATATATATATATATCGTTACATTTGTATACATAAAATTGATATCAAATAACAGCAAATAAATTTTTTTTAGAATTTAATAACAAAAAACAAAATGACCCAATTGTTGAATTCCATTCTCTGTACAAAACAGTCTATGAATGCACTTATTTCTTATCACATTTTTCTTTATTAAAGGAAAGAAAAGACCTTAAACCTTAATAGAGGCCACTCTTGCTTTGCCTCGTATCTGATTAATAGAGGAGAATTGAGGGCAGGAATGACGATCCTACCTTCAAAAAACAAACTACCGAAACTTGCTATAGACATTGGTAGCAAGAGTGTTAGAATGACAGGCCCACAATATCTATAGGTTATTTAACACCAGACTGCATTTCAGGTTTAGGCGTAGTCGTTGAAGGTTTTATTCACGATTTTCATTCTTTTTTTAGTAGTTAGCACATAAAGGGGAAAGTGATCTGATTTATCGTTTCTCTTGAGGCTACCAGCGCT
Source organism: Macrobrachium rosenbergii (assembly GCF_040412425.1). NCBI lineage: Eukaryota > Metazoa > Arthropoda > Malacostraca > Decapoda > Palaemonidae > Macrobrachium > Macrobrachium rosenbergii. The sequence continues at coordinate 58,423,378 of NC_089746.1, read as the reverse complement.
AACCTGAAAAAGAAAACCTTTATATATATATTTATATATGTGTGTGTGTGTGTGTGTGAATATTTGTGCATGAGTGTACATAAATATATATATATATATATATATATATATATATATATATATATATATATATATATATATATATTGATAAAATATGTATGCTGAAGACTAGACAACCTTGGGTATTTATGCTTAAGTCTGCGATAAGTGGCCAAGCAACGCCTCTCCAGAAACCAAACAATTCCACAGTTTATAAAAAGAAACGAAAACTTTCTCCACTATAAACAGGTTACAGTTTGCTAAGAGCTAGAGCGAAAGCCGTAATTAGAGCGACCGCGGGAGAGGGAAGAGCGAATTCGTTTAGCCTCAGGAATGGAAGAATAACAAGATCAACTTTTTTTTCTTTTCGGAGAGAACGCAACCCGACTTTACACTGCCCGGAGCAGGCGCTGGGAACTCGTTCGTTTTCCACGGAAAGTAACCCTTTCTTGTTTCCCAGTCCAATTATCATCTTTATCATTCAAAAGCTTTATTTGGGAAATAAATCTCATTTTTTTTATAACCTCAGAATGCGCCTAGTTTTGGAACTCAATAATTAATTCCGTTTTCCCTGATTCCTGACCATCGTTCAAGGGACAGGTCTAGTGCTTACATCAAAATTATGGTCCCTCTTTCCCTTACCTTCTTTTTTTCACGATTTTTTTTGGTGTCTGGTACAGATAAGGGCAATGGGTTGTCCGTATAAGTGCTTATATAATCAATCTTGCACACAATAATTGTAAATAATTGCCTGTGCTTAAAGTGAATATGTAAGACAGTTTTGTATTTATGTCAGGTTAGGTAGGACTGGTTAATTTTGTGTAAGGTTAAGTCGTTTTGATTTTGTTGGCTTCTGTTTCATTTAATAAGTCCTAAGATTCAAAATTTTCACATTGTTTTTATTACGAAAATAAAACATCAAAGGTCATGGTTCTCAGATAATATTTATAATAATAATTGAAAGACAAACTTCCTCCTATGGGGTGTGAACCGCTGAATAGTTTTCCTTCAATCTTTTTCCGTATGAGATTGCCTAATTAGAATAAAAATAAATTAGTTTCCTAACGATAACGAAGTTAAAAGTTAAATAAGGTATTGGTTGCTAAAAGTTAAACAAGATATTGGCCCCTACCAGAGGGGAAGTTAGAAGTTGAATAAGATGTGGTCCTCCACGCCGCCCCCGCCCCCACCTCCCATTAGAGAAGTTGGAACAAGTTTCCGGGACAGCGGAGAAATTAATGAGATTAGAGGTAATGAGATTCATTATAATTAGATTAGTTAAAATGAGATTAGACCAAATAAGATGATATATTTTTCATCTGCCGTCTTTGGTGCTATAGGAGTCATATATTATAGTTTGCCCTGTGATCGTTTTTGGTGATGAGACTACAGAGGTTTAATTAAACATGTTTTGTCCATGATTACTCTTGTGGAATTAATTTTTTTAATTGTTTCTCTCTCTCTCTCTCTCTCTCTCTCTCTCTCTCTCTCTCTCTCTCTCTCTCTCTCTCTCTCTGAAGCCATAATTATATTTACTATCACAAACCAAGTTCATTTACCAGTAAAATTTTAGAAATGCTCTTCACCCGTCTGACGACACTTTAATATAAGTAATTAGGTTAATTACTCGAAATTAAAATTTCATTAGCTTATATTTGCCCCTTTGCACGTAGCAGACAATATATTTCTTTCCTATCCAGTTGCTGTAAGATTAAAACATATATTCTGAATACAGTTAATCAACTTACATTTATTTATTTCCTTACTCTCCAATTACTTGTAATTGTTTCCTTAATCTACTTATTACTGCAATTGTCTTCTCTTATTTCTGTTTTCTCCTTTTGTTATGTGTATTTCTACTGCAAAAACTTGCTTAGTACAACTTACAGATGACAGGAGCAAATTCACATTCATTATTTATTGAATGTTTTCTCTTGCATGCAATTAATGCGTTAGGTCCTTTTGTCGATGTTCAATGAGATTAGTCATTCTTTTGACACAGAATATTATATAAACGTTGCCGCTGTTCAACTATTTCTTTTAATTAGTTTTCTGTAGAATAAAATTATTGTGCCGGCTTTGTATGTCCGTCCGCACTTTTTCTGTCCGCCCTCAGATCTTAAAAACTACTGAGTCTAGAGGGCTGCAAATTGGTATGTTGATCATCCACCCTCCAGTCATCAAACATACCAAATTGCAGCCCTCTAGCCTCTGTAGTTTTTATTTTATATAAGGTCAAAGTTACCCATAATCGTGCGTCTGGCAACGATTTACGATAGGCCACCACCGGGTCTTGTCTAAAGTTTCATAGGCCGCGGCTCATACAGCATTATACCGAGACCACCGAAAGATAGATCTATTTTCGGTGGCCTTGATTATACGCTGTACAGAAAACTCGATTGCGCCGAAGAAACTTCGGCGCATTTTTTCCTAGTATTATATCGACATCGAAATTCCACTCCGTTTTTACATTTACTCGTACCCCAAATATAAACAACATTTTTATTATTTAGATTTTTATAGTTGATGCTTTTGTTCATATTGCTTTTGATGCTGCTTTTAAACGGCTCCTCTCGGGTTTACATCTATGAAGATAAAATAAGACCCTTTTCTTTAGTGTAAATATTGTTAAAATGTTAGAAACACACTTGAAATTCTCAAGCTTTACGAAGACTGTTGTTCTCATTCGCAAAGGGAATGGAAGTGACGATGAGGACTCTAATCTTCGTAAACTTTATGATTTAGGTGTATTTTTAACCTACCAAGATTTAAACTCAAGAAAAGGGTCGTATTTTATCCTCATGCGATTGTTCTTCATAGCTTCATCATCATCTATATATTGCAATTCACTTCGTCTTCTCTTTCTCCTAACATTAGTAACACATCAAATTAGAATTTTCTTTAGTTATTTCAGTTGTTGCAACTGCTCCTGCCTCTGTTAAAACTAAATCTCCCACTTTTAAATCCTCCCCGATATTCCAATTCCACGTCTTCTTCTTTCGCTGCTTCTTCTTCTTCTTCTTCTTCTTCTTCTTCTCTCGAAGATCTGCGAGGAGAGTTGGGACGGGAGGAGACGCACCCCACCTGAGAGGCCGAAGTCTCCATTTCTTAGGGAAGTTGAAAGATCTTCCGGATTTAGTTGGAGGAGAGTTCTTCCTCCGGTCGTTCCTGGAGGTCAGTCAGGTCTCGGTCTTTCTTTCCAGTTTTTGCGTTTTTGAGTTTCTCTCTTTTATTCTGGGATTCGTTTTCAGTATTATATTTCCAGCATAGAAATACAGTGGCTATTATCTTTTATTTTTTGGGTCCGTTTTAACATTAAATATCAACGATATTTCATCGTCGTCACTGACATCATCATCATTATCATTATCACTATAAAATATAAGTAATCGTTATTTATCTAGTTTTAAGTGTTCAAGATAAACTAACTTTATACGATAATACTTTCTAAAACTACATTTAGTTGTAACTTAGTTTCAAGATTGTAATGCCGCCGTAATAGCAACGAAACATTAATGCTTATTTTACTAAGTTTAGAATTTAAAGTTTAAGTTTTCCAGAGAAGGTTTTCTGAAGAATATACTTTAGCAATTCAGTTTCATGATTTTGCCATTATCAAAATGATAATCATTACTCGAAAAGCCCTACCGTGAAAGTTTGGAAAATCACCATTACCATATATTTCATTGTCATCAGCAACATAATTATCGTTGACATGTTTAGTTAACAAATGATGGTAGAGTGGAGGCTGCAGAAATTATATTTTGATAAGAACTAGACACTAACTAAAACGGAAACTAGCGAGTGATAAAGAATTACAGGAAGCTTCACGCTTACACTTGTCATTTAGCAACGCTGAGACAGAGATGTGTGAACTGGTACCACTAAAATATAAGGACACATGGGAAGTGGCACCACTGAAACAGAACAGGTGTGATTTAGTACAACTAAAATATAAGGACCTGAGAAGTAGCACCAATGAAACAGAAAAAGTGTGAAATGGTACCACTAAAATATATATGAATATATGAAAAATGACACCACTGAGACAGAACATGTGTGAAGTGGCACCTCCAAAATATAAGGACATATGGGAAGTGGTGCCACCGAAAATGAACAGGTATGAACTGGTACCACTAAAATATAAGGACACATTTAAACAGATACCATAAAAAGAATACACGTGGGATTGGGATAATATCACTGCGATAGAACACACGTGAACAAGCGTCACTGAAACAGAACACATTAGAGCTGGTGCCACTTTAATACAAGGAGACTTATGAACAGGACACATGACAATTAGTACCTTTGAGATGGCATGTAATGGTGTAAACTGGCACCAATGAAATAGAGTCAGAAGGACACATGAACTGATGATGCTGACAAAGACTTGCTCTGATGAAACAAGTCACCAACACTGAAATATTACATTGATTGAAATAGTACCACTTTGGTAAAAAGACACGTGTGAAATGGCACCCCAAAAATAAAGGAACACTTATGAACTAGTACCACTTATGAACTGGCTAAGCTGATAAAAACTTATTTGGATGAAACAGGTCACTAACACTGAAATATTACATTCACTGAAATAGTACCACTGTGATAAAAAGACACGTGTGAAATGGCACCCCAAAAATAGAGGAACGCTTGTGATTTAAGTACCACTGGACCAAATGACACGTGAAATTGTATTAATGAAACAAAGGCATTGGGAGAAATGGGATCTCTAAATCAGATACATAATACTCAGAAAAGAAAATTTCACTTTTCCAGCAAGTGAAAGGTCAGTTTTATGAGCAAATAAACAGTACTTGTATACTTATGGACTACAAGTGACTGTTGGAAACGCTTAACAGCAGGATTTGCTGCTAAAATAAATGACTGTCTTTTAGAAGGCAGCTATTACTGAGAAACACCAAGAAGAGAAGGAAGTTCACGCGTGACGTCACAGGGGACAAAGGTGAGGGAACATTATCATCAGGTAATTGTCTTTTGGCCTCCGAGCCAAATTGAATTTAGGAAAGAGAATTCCTCTGTCGATCCCAATTCCAGTATCAGTTGTTATTCCACTTTATAAACTCTTGTTCAGCTTGCAAAGTCCTTCGACGTGAAAGACACCATTTGGCAAATCTCGTCTCTTGTAATAGAGTCTTCTCCCTGAGGAATCCCTCGCTGGAATGTTCTCTTTTTCGATGTCTCGGGAATTCTTTCTCCTGTGCCGTTCAGTCATTTTGTCCCTTTACATTTTAGTTCGCTTGAGGTTCGTAGTCCTTCATTCTCCTCATTTATTCCCGTCTTTTCACTAAATCTTTTTCCATTTTTTCTATTGATTGTTTTATTAGCTAACTTTAAGAAACTGTTGTGACTCAATAGGATAAAAAGGAAAAAGGAAGGCCACTATGTTATCCTTTTTCTAAAATACGGTAATGTATTGTATAGAAAATATAATGGCATTAATTTGAGGAGAGAGAGAGAGAGAGAGAGAGAGAGAAATGTGTTGCTTGATTTGTCTCATCTATCATTAAGACTAAACAGAGATATGATGCTTTCCTATCTCCCTCAAACAAAACCTGACCTCACATGGACAAACAAAACCCACGAAAACAGCCAGAAAGGGTCAGAAACTAAGAAAAATTGTCATGAACTGGAAGGGGGATGGAAAATAAAAATATACAGAGGAACAGGAGGGCCGGGAGAAGGACGAGTGTGTTGGATGATGTTTGTTCTGAAAAAACAAATTGGTTAGAGAGGGAAAAGTCGAAAAGAATGACGAGGCTCTTTGAAGGCTGCGCGTGCCAGGGAATATATCACCCCCTCATCTCTCCCCTCCCCTTCTCCCTCCCCCTCCCCTCCCCCACCATTGGTGGGGAATAAATCACCCATATCTCCTTGGCAGAAATTGAGTCACGCCTCCAACCCCTTTAGCAGAGACTGAATCGCCCTCTCAACCTCCCTACCACTTTAAGCAGTAAGGTTTGAATCTACCTTCAGACCTGTTTCTGGGGTTGAATATTCAATTTCTCCTTCCAAGTAAGCAAAGATTAAATCCCCTTTCACTGAAATAGTAGAAATTAAATCGCCCTTTTTCCCCCTGTATGGTAAGTGTATTCCTATCTTATCTCTATAGCGGTTGAAGCCTTTGAGCAGACTGAATCAAAACTCCCTCTCTTTAGCTGGGAATGAATCATCCCTTCAACCCTCCTCACTGCTGCCCTTGGCAGCGGGATGACTCACCCACCCCCGTAACCTCTTTATCAGGGGCCGAATCACCCGTCACCTGATCTCTCGTTTTGGCACTCTTTAAATCATCCGTATCCCCTCCTTTAACTACATAAAACCTCATCAACAGCACGTAAACCAAATCACTTATACTGTGACATTTACGTATATCTTGAAGGAACTCTTACAATGAATACAGAGGCCCATTCGTTCTAACACTCCATAGCCTCTTTCTTCTTCTCTTCAAAGGCCTTCCAAATTACATTTCTTCATCGCCCTGTCTTTCTTTATTCAGTTTATTACGTATATTGCTGGTCGTGTACGTAAATACTTATCTTTTTAGTGATTCACTTCTGTCTATTATACATTGATTCCATTTTTCTCTCTCTGCCTTCTCAGACCAATATCTTTCAGTGACCGATGTTGGAAGCGATGATGATAATAATGATGACGACGACGATGTCTATATAAAAGAAAAAAAAAAAGGCTTATCGGAGCAAAGCCATCTAGCAGGGCCAAATATCCTTCCAATCGATTCTCGCTAAAATCAGCCTCATTCTGCTCGGCCGTGGGATCATCTGGGGAATCTCCAGTGTCCACCAAGAGTGGTCTTATGAGGACATTGTATTCGCTGGAAAATTGCTTTGCGAGGTTAATGATCTTCGAGGCTTGCTTCACAAGAATTTTTGGTTATTTATAGATAATAATAATAATAATAATAATAATAATAATAATAATAATAATAATAATAATAATAATAATAATAATAATAATGGATTAACCAACGTAAAATAGACTTCTAATCACTTGTAAGGAATTTTAATGTCCATTGAGGTTTGTTTCAAATGAATGTTTGCTCATTCATAAATAATAATAATAATAATAATAATAATAATAATAATAATAATAATAATAATAATAATAATAATAATAATGGATTAACCAACGTAAACTAAACGTCTAATCATTTGTAAGGAATTTTAATGTCCATTGAGATTTGTTTAAAATGACTATTTGCTCATTCATAAATAATAATAATAATAATAATAATAATAATAATAATAATAATAATAATAATAATAATAATAAATAAATTAAAAAATATGAATGTTTGCTCATTGAAAAAATAGACTTAATAACCACTTATAAAGTATTTAATAACTTTTGAGGTTTGCTTTATATGAATGTTTGCTCATTAATAATAATAATAATAATAATAATAATAATAATAATAATAATAATAATAATAATAATAAAACGATTAACAAACTTACAATGAAGGATTCCCGATTTTGCGAGAAACAAAAATTGTAGGAAGAATTGCTCTCTCGTTTCATCAATCCCGCCCGCATGTCGATAAATCAAGTAAAACAGAAAAGTGGTAAAAAATTCCTCTCCAACGACTCGCGCATTCTGGTCATAAATCTTAATGGCCGATATCAGAGACACGCTATGATATTTCAGAGCGAAATTTACTTATTTCTGTCTTCGAGGATGAACTGCCGGTTTTTATTCTTTTCCGGTTTTATTAGCCTACGTTGCCGTGGATCTGCAATTTGTTGAAGGGCATACGAATTATGTTTGGAACATTGCGGCAAGGTAAAGAGGGTTCGTGTTACTTCGAGATTCTGAAAATGTTTTGTAATGCAGTTAAAGGGATATATACAGTATGCATAAACAGTATATGTATGTATATATATATATGTGTGTGTGTGTGTGTGTTTGTGTGTGCGTGCGTGTGTGTTTATATATATATATATATATATATATATATATATATATATATATATATATATATATGTGTGTGTGTGTGTGTGTGTGTGTATACATATTTATTTATATGAAATATACATATGTATACGCGTATGTATGTGTATCTATATATATATATATGTATGTATGTATACGATTACATATATATGTTATGTGTGTAGTTAAAGTAGCCATCGCGTTCTGGAAATAGCTTGAAATCAGTATTCATAATGACTAGACAATTGTCCTCTCCCTAGGAACGGGACAATGGGCTTGAATTATCCATCTGCCGCAGACTGGATAGCCCAGGTACCTTTAGGACCATTATTTATTTAGAAATTAACCTTAGTGACATGCCCAGTGCTGCGTTCACTGTCATTTCTCTTTACTATAATTGATGTCATTATGTGAAAGAACACTTGTAATATACTTTTACTTTCTGGTCTTTTCGAACTTAATTAGAGTTTACGTTTAATGACGAACACACAAGAGCAGTCGTTGAAAGAGGGAGGGAAGGAGCTCGGCATTGGATTTCATTCCACGTTCAGCGAATTAACATCTAATATGAATAGGTTTTCCAGGGATAACCTACTTCCATGATGGTCCCATTTGAACGTGAGTCGATCATTGATAATATTGTTGTTCTTATTTTGTAGACAGTATTATTATTAATATTATTAACATTATCACAGTATTATGATTATTGTTCTGTTCCACATTACGGCTCATTCCATATTAGGTTTTGGCATATTAGGTTTTTACGGTCCTTCCTGACACCAACCCCTCCCTATTTATCCGGGCTTGGGATCGGCGCTGAGTTGGGCTGGCTTGCCGTCGCCGGCCCCCGCCCCCATGGCCTGCCCATTCCCCCAGTAGCTAGGAGAATATTATATGCAGATAACATTGTGTCGTGTGCAGCGAGGGGGAAGTTCTGGAGGGGAAGTTGGAGAGGTGGAGAGTAGCACTGGGGGATAGAGGAATGAGGATAAGAAGGTCAAAGAAAGAATATGTGTACCACCATTGAGGGGGATGGCAGGGTGAGTATAAGGTTGGACGGAGAAGAAATAGAGAGTAAACAAGTTCAAATACTTAGGGTCTGTAGTAGAGGCTGGTGGAAGAATAGACGAGGAGGTAAAACATAGGATAAAATCAGGTTGGAACAGTTGGAGAGCTGCCGCTCGAGTCCTTTGTGACGAGAGAGTGCCCTAAGACTAAGAGGAAAGTCCCATAAGCCAGTGGTAAGACCATCTATGCTATACGGTACAGAAACGGCAAGTATGACAAAGACAGAGGAAAAGAAATTGGACGTAGCAGAGATCAGAATGTCTGGTACAACAAGGAAGATAGGATTAGAAATGAGTATACAAGAGGGTCAACAAAGGTGCTTGAAATATCAAAGAAAGTGCAGGAGGGGAGACTGAGATGGTACGGATACCTACTGAGAAGGCAGGAACACCATATTGGAAAGCATGCTATGGAGATGGAACTGCAGGGCAGAAGAAGACGAGGAAGGCTAAGAAAGAGATGGAGAGATTATGTGAGTGAAGGTTTGAGGGAGAAGGGACTTGACGAAGCAGAAACGCACCACAGGGGTAGATGGAAGCGGCGCATCCAAAACGGCGACCCCTTACAGAAATGGGACTAAGCTGAGAAGATTAATATTATTATTATTATTATTATTATTATTATTATTATTATTATTATTATTAAGTAGAAAAGATTATACTTTTATCATTATTAAAGACGATGGGTCCATCAGCTGAGGTAAGTTAATGATAGAACTCACATTCTTCTAATAATGTACTTTTGTGTGGGACGAAGATCACACTTTAAGCTTCCGGTGATATGAATATTGGTCGATTAATACGTGACATTTGTCCCTCAGAAAAGGAAATTATTAGATAAATGAAAAACTCCATTACCAATTCTGATTCTCTGTTACAGGCATCATCTTCAATAACTCTCCTATAAGAAAGAAATTGGCCTTGTCGTTGTTCTTGATAAAAGAAAAAAATTTCTTTCCATCGATGACTTTTGGGCTGTCTGACAAATCCTTGCGATCTCCAGATACCCACATTCCATTTTCGGAAGAGGCGACGTTGGCTGGTGAATTGGATTAGGTTATTGCACAAAGGCTGCTCCTAAATGTGATGAGGTATTAAAGGGATAAAGAGATCTAGCACTGGCCTCTAGACTCAGTCTTAACTAAAGGAGATTTTGAGATGTTCCCTTCTTCTTTACATATTAATATTCCTCTCTAAAACCACTCTACCCTCTAATGCCCCATTCCATAAAGGTTCTGTCCAATGAACATGGATCAAACAGATAATCAATATGTACAGGTAAACTAATGGATATCAGTTTATTAAAGGGTTTAATTTCATTATACTTCTGGACAATGCTGCTTATCCATGCTTCTTTCATGAGACTTTCTGTTTCCAGCATGTAATTCAGAGAAAAACTGATTTCCAAAAATGGCAGGGATGCCAACAACAAACTTCAACTTATAGACATATTTTCCTTTCACAACATTTTATATTATTTTGAAATTTCGAAAGACCATTTGATGATTTTCTTGCCAAAAAAATACATCGCAACTACGTGCCTCGCATAACTTTGATTAATATCTTTCCTGTGTCCCCTTATCCTGGTTTCCAATACCTCCCTGTTTCACCCACTTACTGCAATTCTTCCAAGGCCTAAGGTTTAGTCCTGAGACACGTTATTCAATTGCAGTCAGAGGTTCCATTTAATTTACACAAGGATTTATCATTAGGGTACTGTTGTGACCGATAGCTGACTTACAGCCGGGATATCAGTTAAGCTTCTGTAAAGATTTCCTATTAAGGAAATTCAATTTAATTTTCTTTGCTCGGGGCCTTCTTTTCAACAATACAAATAAACCTTTTATTTAATTAACAAAGAAATTCGGGTGGCTTGATTCTCAAGAACATCCCAAATAAAACTGCTTTCATTTCATTTTCAGGGGAGTCAGGTTCATAGTATCTAGAATCTCTCAGAAATAATCCTACCATGACATTCATCTTTACACTTACACTGTGGTGGGTAACTGAGTTCGCATAATTATTTGGACGAGTCCTATTTCTCCAAACATTTTGTACTGAATATAGTCTTAAAGATTTAAGAAAGTTCAAGAAAGGAATTTCTAAATTCTAACTATTTTACAAAGTAAAACTCATAGAGTATTCCTTCTCATTCACTTTAGCCACAAGACAACTCCACTAACAACCAGCGTGGTAATTTGGTCAGGACAAAGGTATCATCCGTTTACTCATTATGAAGTAGAAAAAATGTGTTGATGGCCTCTCTCTCTCTCTCTCTTAGTGCTTGTTTTACGATTGCATTCAGCTTAATTATTTACTTTCATGTCTGAAGCTGCCAATGAAAAGACTAGTCCGAAGTTTCCAAACTCTAAAGGATAACCAAACGCTGGGAAAAAAATGAATGTCCCAAACTAGCTTTATTTATCGAGGTCACTAGTTCTTGCATAGTCATGCTCCAAACAATGGTCTCATATCCTCTCCTTAAAATCTCTCACAATATTATTACTATGCTAATAACAAAAGTCAGTTTGTTAGATACATATTTTATTTCATCTATTAAATTGCTCTGCATAGCCCGGGAAAAAAATTAATGCTTTGTTGGTTGAAATATTCAATTTTAAATAGCACGCATGACATAAAATATTTCATTGCCATTCCACACTAAAATGCTTAATGGTGATTAATAAAATTCCCACCAATTAATGGCTCCGGTCCACAGTTCATAAAATTCAAAAACATTTCTACTAATCTTTGTGTTGCGCAGTTAGTGCTCACATTTCCGACCCC
>NC_089746.1:58364011-58409011 GCF_040412425.1 Macrobrachium rosenbergii | reverse complement strand
ATATATATATATATATATATATATACATATATATACATATATATATATTTCTTCATCATATCATTCAGTATTTAAGTAGAAATTATGGAATGGACAGCACTCGCCTGTTCTGTCAGGAAATACCGATTCTATTAATTATTATCATTTAAGATTATTATTATTATTATTATTATTTTATTAAAACTATTATATTCTATAATAGATTTTTTATTTTCTCCCATTTTTATATTTCTCATTTATGTTGTTATTATATAAATCTAAATATTATATTGTCATTATTTTTAATACTGCCCAGGTGGCCCCAGTGTGTGTTATATATATATATATATATATATATATATATATATATATATATATATATATATATATATATATATATATATATATATATATATATATATATAAAGATAACTGGTTCCCTGTTTCTCTTCACACCCTTCCCTTCCATGCATTCCTTAATTGGGTTTGTAAACGACTCTTTTGCTCCTTTTTTTTCAAGGTTTTTGCTTCTTTGTGTTTGAACTGAGCTAATATACTAATCTTTCTTTTTCTCTTTCTCTTTACGAAGTTTCTCTCGGAAAAGTAAAAATGTTGGTTGTTTTGTTTGGTTTTAGTTTTCTGTAGAAGACAACTACTGAGATGGCTCTGTTTGTCTGTCTGCACTTTTTCTGTCCGCTCTCAGATCTTAAAAATTACTGAGGCTAGAGGGCTGCAAATTGGTATGTTGATCACCCACCCTCCAATCACCAAACATACCAAATTGCAGCCCTCTAACCTCAGTAGTTTTATTTTATTGAAGGTTAAATTTAGCCATGGATCGTGCGTCTGGCAGCATTTTCCAGAGGCGTCGCCAACGAACCTTCACTTGACCGCATCTGGGGAGTAACTGAGAGCTGCCAGGTCATAGCTGAAAGTTTCATACAGCATTATACCCTGTACAGAAAACTTGACTGTGCTGAAGATACTTCGTCTCATTTTTTAGCTTATTTACCTTTGCATCGTATTATCCTCCTGTGATAATAGTTTTTCTGTTTATTATTGTTTTCTCGATTTTCTTAACGTATTGTGTTATTTTAATGGTTGTGGCAAAGCTGATTACGACGGATGAAACCTTTATTTCATTATTTAATTAAAAGCCATTGAAAGTGCCTCTCAAAAAATATACATATATATATATAGTATATGTATATATATTATTGATAGTGACGAACCCCCTATCATTTATAATTCCCCAAGGCATTGGTTATTCCCTAGGTATAGTGAACTGGATATTAAACGAAATTTGTGGCTTAATATTTGTATGTATGTATATGTATATATATATATATATATATATATATATATATATATATATATATATATATACAGTATATATATACATATATATATAGTATATGTGTGTGTATGTGTGCGTGTTATATGTAAATATATATGTGTGTGGTTGGGTGAGTGTGAGTGTGAGTGAGTGTGCTTATATATATTGATAAATTATTTGGTTGTTTCGTATGTGCTTTATTTATTTGTTATTTTTATTGTAAGTACGTGATTTATAAACTCACCGAAATATGACGATGAATGAAGTCAGCAAATAAACATTTTCAATTTATTTCAATAGGAATAAAAAAACGCATTTATAACGTCAAACTATTTTGACGGATGATAATTTCCCGTCACATTTTATGTTCACTTCAAGATGAAAAATCAACGAGAAATTCATTATGGAATTGCAACAATTTATAACCATTTTCCTTCCTTCATATTTTTCATTCATTTCAACAGGTGCCAATCATAATATGAAATAAATATTAAATATTAAACATTTACTCAAACTGTATTCAGTTTTATTCAGTCAGGCACCAATAATTGCTAACGGGAAATAGAGGCATTTATTTCCAAGATACTGAGGCCGTTGGGTTGGGCATCCGCATGCTCTTATCTTAGCGCAGGGACGAAGACAAACAACGAAAAGTAAAACTCGAAAAACACTTTCCTGTTTAAAGACGGAAGGTTGCAGAAGTGAAGGGAAAACGGAAGATAGGAGTGATTTCCGAAACTTAGCGTGTTAGAGAAAGAAATCAGGTTACAAATGCTAGACTATATCATTTCGATTTCTGCTATGGTTTTATTTGATTAGTTAATAATAATTACTTCCTTTCTATTCTGTTTCAGCAAAAACGAAACGGTTTCTGCATCGTGTCAAATCTACCAAAGAATTATTATTATTATTATTGTTATTATTATAATGCGAACAGTGTTTACATGGAAAGAGCCTATAGACCATCAACTAGTAAAATGTAAAATGGACTTTCGTAGTGGAGAATGGCCACGTATTTAAAGAGAGAGAGAGAGAGAGAGAGAGAGAGAGAGAGAGAGAGAGAGAGAGAGAAAAAAAAAATCTTTGTAAAAACAAATAAATCAACAGGAAAAAAAATATATATATATATATATATTTATATTTATATTTATATATTTATAATATTTATATATATAAGTCTGTGTTATGTACATCTATATTATTATCTGTTTTATATTATCTGTTTATATATATATATATATATATATATATATATATATATATATATGTGTGTGTGTGTGTGTGTGTTTGTGTGTGTGTGTGTATGCGTGTGTGTGTGTACACATATCTTTATTATGTATTACTAGTATCTGTTAATAAAAGATAGAAGAATGTTGAATAGTGGATTAAACTGGCATTTCATACGCCAATAAACTTGCAAGCATAAACACCAGTTGTAAAGATAAATGGTAAATTAGGACTCCAGCGGGCGAACGAATAAGCTTCGGAAGAGGAATAAGAGATGGGTGGGAGTGGTGCCGTTCGTTTAAAATAAAAAAAAAAGGAAAAGAAAAAGGAAAAAAGGGTTTAGGGAAAGCGAAGGAGTCGTTTGCAAAGGCAAAAAACGACATGAAAGAGTTGGGTGAGTGGTCTGGAATAGGAAACCGATGATATTATTTCAGCCTGGAGTGTAAAAAAAACGGATCGGAAAAGGGGGGGTCGCTATTGAAACGGGAATCCTTGGAGTCGAAGGAAAAATTCAAAAGAAATGGGAAATAGAGAAAGCGGATGCGGGTGAAGGTGCCATGGATACAGGATTTGTGCGTTTAGTACAAACGAACACCTATAGGATTTGTACATTACATGCAGACATCAATAGTGCTTTGATTCGTGACCACCACTGACTCCAAGTTAATAACTTTCTTCGACTGGTGAAATCAAACGTCGCTGAGTTTAGTAATTTTTTGGGCGCGTGACCACCGATGAAAGCCAAACGTTCATTGTGACCATAATTTTGTGGGGTATAAGCTTAGAGCTACTGGAATCCAGTGATACCCACTGTTATGAATCTGGCAGTATAATGAACCCAGACAGTCCCCTCAGCCTTACCCAAAAGGTGTAAAAATGGCAGTGCAACGCTTATGTCCTGCCCTGACCTAACCTAGGGCTAGGTATCAACCTTCAGGAACTTTATGCTGATGTAATGGCATAAGACAAGTATTAACACGCAGGTTCACAGGTAGGCTGGTGCAAAGCTCGAGTCTGTAGGTAGTCATTTTGACCTGACCTGACCCTTATCTCTAGAACCAATAATTAGATACAAAAGACTTCAGGAGTCTAGTGCAAGCAGCCATGAATCCAAATGACGCTCCAGATGGTAAATCTGCCCTGAAATGAAAGACTGCAGTATCTGCAAAAATACAAAACTGAGAAAAATGGTAGATACTGCAGTTTTCCCTTGCCTTACTACTGATTTTGCAAATACCGCAAATGGGACCCCTCTAAATAAAGCATTGAAGAAACATTCTGAAACTGCAGTAACTTGTGTATTGGTGTTTCACGAGCCCAATGGATGGCATATCTCAATTTCGAAAATTTTGCAGACACTGAAGTTTTCCTTTCTAAGGCAGAAAAGACTGTGACAAATAAACACACCCAAGAGAGATTAACACATCTGAGAGACATTTTCCCTCACTCTCCACCTTCTCAACCTTTACAAAACTACCGGGGTCAAGTTCCTTGCGGAATGTCGTATTGGATGGCCTGTGCCATGTCCTAAGAATTTTCATCAAAATTCCGGGGATTTTTAGAGGTCTCGTCCGGGACGTTTATGGCCTCCGCGTGCTGCCAAGCCATCTCTTTTTTTATGAAATTTTTTTTTATATCTATGTAGCATCTGTTTTATGAGGACGGAAATATTTCAGAAAATTTAATGCAAGCAAAGAATAACTGGAATTAAGGGAAGATTATATGTGCTTTCGGATTACCCCACGTGAATGATTGTCAGTTAATAATAATAATAATAATAATAATAATAATAATAATAATAATAATAATAATAATAATAATAATAATAATAAGAAGAGATGCATCTTGCTTTTGACTGTTTAAAGAGCAGGACAAAATCGGCAAACATAAACATTCTACTTTATAAGGAGGAGCAATAGATAAATTAATAGCGATAATGAATAGCATTCAGCCGCGCTTTTCTCTATCAAAGTTGATTGAAAGATTTCCATTGTACTTCTGAACAATGCTGCTTATCCCTGCTTCTTTCGTGACAGTCTTTCTGTTTTCAGCGTGAAATTCGGTGAACGACTGATTCCCTAAATTTGGTGTCAGAGAGGAACCTTTAACTAATAGGAATTTTTTCATTTCACAATATTTGATATTATTTTGATATTTTGAAAGACTCGCGCTCGTTTACCAATATAAATTAATTGTCTTTTTAACTCACGTCCGTTGGCAGAACCTTTATGGAATCGGGCAGTGAAGGGTAGAGTGGTTTTAGAGAGGAATATTAATATGTATAAAAAAGGGAACATCTCAAAATCTCTTTTAGTTAAGACTGAGTCTAGAGGCCAATGCTAGGCCTCTTTATCCCTTTAATACCTCATCACATTTGGAGGGCAACCTTTGTGCAATAACCTAATCCAATTCACCAGCCAACGTCGCCGCTTCCGAAAATGGGATATGGGTATCTGGAAATCCCAAGGATCTGTCAGACAGCGCAAAAGTCATCGATCGAAAGAAATTTTTTCCTTTTATCAAGAACAACGACAAAGTCAATTCCTTTCTTATGGGGGAATTACTGAAGATGATGACCGCAACAGAGGATCGGAATTGATAATGGAGTTTTTAATTCATCTAATGATTTCCTTTTCTGAGGGACAACTGTCACGTATTAATCGTCCAGTATTGATATTACTGGTCGCTTGCAATATGACCTACGTCCCATTTAAAAGTAAAACATTAGAAGAATTGAAAAAGTTCTTCCATTAACTGACTTCAGCTAATGCGCCTATCATCATATTTAATAATGTTAAAAAATGTAATCAATCTTGTCTACTTAATAATGATATTAATAATATTGATAATGATAATAATTTAAATAATGATAATAATAATTGAAATAATAATACCGTTTATGAATCAATAACAATAATATTAATGACACATTTACGTTCAAATGGGACCGTCATGTATGCATATTTCCTCGGGAAAAACCTGAACGTGGAATGAAATCCAAGAGAGATTCCTCTCCCTACCTCTCTCGATAACTGCTCTTGTGTGTTCGCCATTAAGTATAAATCCTAATCAATCGTAATATTCCAATTAAGTTCGAAAAGACTAGGAAGTATAAGCATATTACAAGAGTTCTTTCACATATGTCATAATGATATCAATAACAGTAAAGGGAGAGGACAGAGAGTGCAGCAATGGACCTGTCACAGAGATTCATTTCTAAATAAATAATGGTGTCTATAGGTACTTCCGCTATCCAGTCTGCTGCAGATGGGTAATTCAAGCCCATTATTCCGTTCCTAGAGAGGGAACATCTGTCTGTTCAATATGAAGGACAATTTCAGGCTATTGCCAGAATACGATGACTGCATTAACACACACTGTATATATATATATATATATATATATATATATATATATATATATATATATATATATATATATATATATATATATATATATATATATATAGACAGTTTTATATATATATATATATATATACAGTATATATATTACATATATATAATATATGTATGTATATATATATATATATATATATATATATATATATATATATATATATATATATATATATATATATATAAATGCTCACACACATGTATACACAGACATATATAAATATATATATATATATATATATATATATATATATATATATATATATATATATATATATATATATATATATATCCTTCCCTTTAAGTGTATCACAAAACATTTTCAGACTCTTGTAGTAACACGAACCCTCTCTAACCAGCCGCAATATTCCAAACATAATTCATATGTCCTTCAAAATACTGGAGATCCACGGCAACGTAGCCTGACAAAATCTGAGTAAGACAAAAAAATAACAATTCATCACAGAAGACAGAAATAAGTAAATTTCCCTTTAAAATGTCTTACCGTCTTTGTGAGAAACTTTTGTTACTTTTCCGTTTTATATGATTTATCGACAATGATGGAACGAGACAGTAATTCTTCTTACAGGTTTTGTTTCTCGCAAAATCTGGAATCCTTTAATGGACTTTTAATGTACTTTTGTTATTCTTTTTTTTATTTATTATTATTATTATTATTATTATTATTATTATTATTATTATTATTATTATTATTATTTATGAATGAGCAAACATTCATATTAAGCAAACCTCAATGGACATTAAAATTCTTTAAAAGTGATTGGAAGTCTATTTTACGTTCGTTAATCCATTATTATTATTATTATTATTATTATTATTATTATTATTATTATTATTATTATTACAGAAAGCCAAACATTCATTTGATGCAAGCCTTCAAGGCCATTAACTCGCAAAGCAATTTTCCCTACGAATACAATGACCACAAAAGACCAGTCTTGGTGGGCACTTGAGACTCCCCAGATAATCTCATGGCCGAGCAGAAAGAGGCTGATTTTAGCGAGACTCGATTGGAATGACATTTGGCGTTGCTAGATATCTGTACCCCGATGAAGTTTTTTTTTTTTTTTACAGACGGCCATCATCATCATTATCATCATTATCATCATTATATCACCACCAACGCCGTGAAGTGCAAAAGGGCCTTCATGCTGATATCAAAATCGGTGACTGAAAGATATTGTTCAAAGAAGGCAGAGAGAGAAGGAGAAATAGAATAAATATATAATAACGGAGGTAAATCACTAAAAAGATAAGTGTTTATGTACATGACCAGCAACATAAGAAACTAAACAAAGATACAGAGGGCATTGTAGATAGCTAATTCGTAAGTCCTTTGACGAGGAGAAAGGAAAGAAGAGTTTATGAAGTTTTAGAATGGATTAGCCTCTGTATTCTGCGTAAGAGTTCTTTGAAGACGTAAGTAAATGCTACAGTATATGGGATGTGGTCGCGGGCTGCTGAGTCTTTGTGTATTTAAAGGGTGGGATGGGGGGAGGGAAAGACTGCGATAATGAAGATAAGTGATTCATCCCCTGCTAAAGAGGTTGTGGGACGGTTGAACCATCCTGCTGCAAAAGGTAGTACTAGTATACTAAAACCAGAATGAAATGAGCTCTTTGGCGGGGCCGTTTGGGTCAGGACCTCTCCACGGGTGTTTGATCTCCGCAATGATGCCAAATGTATAACAACAACAGAGAGATAACACCATTTCTCCCATTACAGACATCAGATACCATCTTTTTCGTTACGTAGAATTCTAAGTCAATTACATGACAGATATGTGATTTGGTCTTGCCAATATTTCAAACTTGCAATGCCGTGAAAGTTGGAGAGGCTTTCATTCCCGGCCAAAGAGAGAGACTGTCCTCAGTTTAAAAGACAGGTGGATCGGGTTATAGGAGACAAGGAGATAATCTGATAAAGGGGAGATAATGAAATGCGTGAGTAAGATATCTTCTCTTCTTACATATTTACAATCGAATGAATTCATCCATGGCTACAGTCTAAGGCCCATACTAAAGAGGATGGTATATCAGGGAATAATATTCAGTGGTTGATTTTACCATCCTGGACCTGTCCTGGGTTCAACTTCAGACTGAAGATGAACCCAGGACAGGGTTCAAAGCTTTTGTAACCTTAGCAACAATGAGATGTTTGTCAACACGGGAAATTTTTGACAGACTATAGTTGGAAGGAGTAATTCAGCCCCTCTACAAGGGGAAAAGATCAAGTCAAACTCTTACAAGCTGGAAGAGGTCATTCAGTTCCTACTAAGAGCGGTAGATAGGTTTGGAGCGATTCAGACTCTGTTAAGGGTTTGGGGAGGAGGGGGTGACTCAACACCTGCCAAGGAAGTATGGGTGATTTATTCCCTGCTAGTGGTGGGGGAGGTAGGAGGAGGGAAGGGGGCGTTGAGGGAGTGATTTATTCCCTGGCACGCGCAGCCTTCAAAGAGCCTCGTCATTCTTTTTCGACTTTTTCCTCTCTAACCAATTTGTTTTCTCAGAACAAACTTCATCCAACACACTCGTCCTTCTCCCGGCCCTCCTGTTCCTCTGTATATTTTTATTTTCCCTCCCCCTTCCAGTTCATGACAATTTTCCTTAGTTTCTGACCCTTTCTGGCCGTTTTCTAGGGTTTTGTTTGTCCATGTGAGGTCAGGTTTTGTTTGAGGGAGATAGGAAAGCATCATATCTCTATTTAGTCTTATTGATGGATGAGACAAATCAAGCAACATTTCAGCCTCTCTCTCTCTCTCTCTCTCTCTCTCTCTCTCTCTCTCTCTCTCTCTCTCTCTCTCTCTCTCTCTCTCCTCAATTTAATGCCATTATATTTTCTATGCAATACATTTCCGTATTTTAGAAAAACGATAACATAGTGGCCTTCCATTTTCTTTTTGTATTATTGAGTCACAACAGTTTCTTAAAGCTAGCTAGTGAAATAACCAATAAAAATAAAAAGAATGGAAAAAGATTTAGTGAAAAGACGGGAATAAAAAGACATTAAGGAGAATGAAGGACTACGAACCTCAAGAGAACTAAAATGTGAAGGGACAAAATGACTGAACGACACAGGGGAAAGAATTCCCGAGACATCGAAAAAGAGAACATTCCAACGAGGGATTCCTCAGGGAGAAGACTCTATTACAAGAGACGAGATTTGCCAAATGGTGTCTTTCACGTCGAAGGACTTTGCAAGCTGAACAAGACTTTGTAAAGTGGAATAACAACTGATACTGGAATTGGGATCAACAGAGGAATTCTCCTTCCTGAATTCAATTTGGCTCGGAGGCCAAAAGACAATTACCTGATGATAATGTTCCCTCACCTTTGTCCCCTGTGACGTCACAAGTGAACTTCCTTCTCTTCTTGGTGTTTCTCAGTAATGGTTGTCTTGCAAAAGACAGTCATTTATTTTAGCATCAAATCCTGCTGTTAAGTGTTTCCAACAGTGGCATTTGCAGTCCATAAGTATACAAGAATTGTCTATTTGCTCATAAAACTGATTATTCATTTCCTGGAAAAGTGAAATTTTCTTTTCTGAGTATTATGTATCTGATTTAGTGATCCCATTTCTCCCACTGTCTTTGTTTCATTAATACAGTTTCACGCGTCATTTTGATCTTGGTTCATAGGTGTCCTTTATTCTTAGGTTGTCATTTCACACGTTTCTTTTATCACGGTTCTATTTCAATGAATGTAATATTTCAGTGTTAGTGACCTGGTTCACCAAAATAAGTCTTTATCAGCATCGTCAGTTCATGTGTCCTTCTGAATCTATTTCAGTGGTGCCAGTTTACACCATTACATCACTATCTCAAGGATATTAATTGCCACACATGCTATTTCATGAGTTACTGTTCACCATTCTCCTTATATTAAAATGGTACCAGCTCTAATGTGTTTTATTTCAGTGGCATCAGTTCACATGTGTTCTATCGAAGTGGTATTGATCCCATTCCCACGTGTATTGTTCTTATGGTATCTACTGAAATGTGTCCTTGTATTTTAAAGTGGTACCAGATCCCACCTATTCTGTTTCAGTGGTGTCCTTCTCATATGTCCTCACATTTTAGTGGTACCAGTTCACACTTATTCTGTTTCAGGGGTGCCACTTCCCACGTGTTCTTACGCTTTAGTGGCACCAGTTCCTACCTGTTCTGTTTCAGAGGTGCCACTTCTCATGCGTCCTCATATTTTAGTGGTACCAGTTCACAACTGTTCTGTTTCAGTGGTGCCATTTCTCATATGTCCTCATGTTTTAGTGGTACCAGTTCACACCTGTTCTGTTTCAGTGGTGCCACTTCTCATATGTCCTCATATTTTAGTGGTACCAGTTCCCAACTGTTCTGTTTCAGAGGTACTGTGTACCAGTTCACAACTGTTCTGTTTCAGTGGTGTCATTTCATATTTCATGTTTTAGGTACCAGTTCACAACTGTTCTGTTGCAGTGGTGCCATTTCTCATATGTCCTCATGTTTTAGTGGTACCAGTTCACAACTGTTCTGTTTCAGTGGTGCCACTTCTCATGCGTCCTCATATTTTAATGGTACCAGTTCACAACTGTTCTGTTTCAGTGGTGCCATTTCTCAGTCCTCATGTTTTAACCAGTTCATGTTCTGTTGCAGTGGTGCCATTTCTCATCATCATTTTTAGTTAAGTTCAAACTGTTCTGTTTCAGTGATGATCATAATGGTACAGTTCTCAACTGTTCTGTTTCAGTGTTGCCAAATGACAAGTATAAGTATGAAGCCTCCGGTTATTTTTATCTTTCGCTAGTTTCCCTTTTAGTTATTTTCTAGTCCTTATCAAAAAATAATTTCTATAACTTCCATTCCATCATCATTTGTTAACTAACCATGATTATATAACAGAAAAGTTATTGATAATGATAATAAAAAAAATGGTAATGGTGATTTTCAGAACTTTCATGAAATTGAACTGCTAAAATATAATCTTCAGAAAACTTTGACTTGAAAAAATTAAACTTTAAATTCTAGACTTAGTAAAATTAGTATCCGTTTTTCGTTGCTATTATGGCAGCAGTACAATCTTGAAACAAAGTTACAACTAGACATAGTTCTAGAAAGTATTATCGCATAAAGTTAGTTTATCTTGAACACTAAATCTAGATAAATAATGATTACTTATATTCCATAGTGACAATGATAATGATGATGATGTCAGTGACGATGATGAAATATCGTGGATATTTAATGTTAAAATGGACCCCAAAAAATAAAAGATAAGAGCCACTGTATTTCTGTGCTGGAAATATAATACCGAAAAGAAACCCCAGAATAAAAGAGAGAAGCCCAAAAACACTAAAACTGGGAAGAAAGACCGAGACCTGACTGACCTCCAGGAACGACCGGAGGAAGAACTCTCCTCCAACTAAATCCGGAAGATCTCTCAGCTTCCCCAAGAAATGGAGACTTCGGCCTCTCAGGTGGGATGCGTCTCCTCCCGTCCCAACTCTCCTCGCAGATCTTCAAGAGAAGAAGACGAACTGGAATATCGGGGACGATTTAAAAGTGGGAGATTTAGTTTTAACAGAGGCAGGAGCAATTGCAACAACTAAAAGAACAACAATTGATGAGACTTTTAATTAGATATTTTACTAATGTTAGGAGATGGGAAAACGAAATGAATTGCAATATAGATGATGATGAAGGCTCTGAAGGACAGTCACGATGTTTCAAGAATAGGATAAGATGAGGGCCTTTTCTTGAGTGCAAATCTTGGTATGATGTTCAAAATAAACGTATAATCTTCAAGTTTTAGGAGGATTAAATTTCTCATCGTTAATTTCATTCCCTCTGACGTTGAGAACAGAAGTCCCCGTAAAAGCTTGAGGATTTTAAGTGTATTTCTAACATTATACCAATATTTACACTTAAATAAAAAGTGTCTAATTTTATCCTTATAGATGATGATGTAATCTTGAGAGAAACTGTTGAACAGTTGCAACAAGAACAAGATTAACAACAATAACAGCTACAAAATTCTAAACAACAAAAATGTTTTTACATTTGAGATGTAAGAAAATGTATAAACGAGGTGGAATTTCGAGGTCGATATAAAACCAGAAGAAAATAGCTTAACAACCTTAGACGTTTAAATAATAATCTACGTTAAAAATGACGGATCTCATTGCGCATCGACAGGAAAATCTCACTTATTAATATTATGCAAAACTTTCATGAAAGACTTGAAGAATGAGAAAGCATTCAGTATTAGAGGGTTAAAATTTCCCCTCAAGCAGTTCAGTCGTATCTTTTTCATTTAATACAAAAACTGCGGAACTACGTTCCATCATAGTAAGTTGTTTGAATCAAATTGAAGCTTCAGAGAGTAAATGACTGTGACAAATAAACACACCCAAGAGAGATTAACACATCTGGGACACATTTTCCCCCGCTCCCCACCTTCTCAACCTTTCCAAAACTACCGGGGTCGAGTTCCTTGAGGAATGTCGTATCTGATGGCCCGGCCATGTCCTAAGAATTTTCATCAAAATTCCGGGGATTTTTAGAGGTCTCGTCCGGGACGTTTATGCCCTTCACGTGTTGTCAAGTCATCTCTTTTTTTATGAAATATTTTCTCTAATATCTATATCTTATCTCTTTTTTGTTTTATAAGACAACGGGAATCTTTCAGGAATTTAATACAAACAAAGAACAAAGGGAATTAAAGGAAGTGATTTATGGACTTTAGACTGTTCCGCAGGAATGACTGCCCATTGTGAGTTCAAATAAAATAACAATAATTTATCAATAAGAATAGAAGAGATGCATCTTGTTGGTGACTTTCTGAGAGCAATGTCAAATTGGCTAACATAAACATTCTACTGAGTTGAAACAATAGAAGAATCTATATGGACACTCCACACGTGATTGTGTTGATTACATTATATATATATATATATATATATATATATATATATATATATATATATATATATATACTATATATATATATATATATATATATATATATATATATATATATATATATATATATATACTATATATATATGTGTGTGTGTGTGTGTGAATTCAAGAAATAAAATATAAAGGTCGACTCAGCAACAGGAAGCCGTTTATTCTCTGTTCTGCTTCGTTTGGCAGACAAAAATTTATCCTACGTGACAACAATTTCTCCAGCGAAGACTTTTTCCTACATCCTCTGTCTCATCGAACCCCATACTTTCCTTTCCTCATTACTCAGCGACACCGCAGCCATCGATTATCCGAGGTGGAAATGAACCTGGCACATCTCATCTTCCTAATGGAATTGTCGCCGAGAGAGAGAGAGAGAGAGAGAGAGAGAGAGAGAGAGAGAGAGAGAGCTTCATCTCCCGACATTCCTGTCATCTTTCTCCCGAATTTCAAATCCGGCAGTCCGCTTTTTGCGGTCAGGAAAGGGAAGGGTTTCCCTCCCTCCCCTACCCTTCCGTTTTCTTTCTTATTATTCTGAGGGTTTTCTTTCTTCTTGTTCTTTTTGTTTGTTTACCTTTGTTTACTTCCGTCTATTTGGTACTGTATCACTTTTCTGTTTTACTGTGTGGGGTGGCTTGCTTATCAAGGTAATGGCTCTGTTACCTTGTTCCTTCTGACTGTGCTGACAATAATAATAATAATAATAATAATAATAATAATAATAATAATAATAATAATAATAATAATAATAATAATATAATTTGGCAGCAGACCTTCTTTTAAACAGGTTCTATTGAATATTATTGCTGCTTCAGCTGCATTTATTTTGTAGAAGACTTTTTCTATTTTCCTTATTGCGGACTGTTAGCACGCACCTCCACTGAAGAGAAGTCCGCAATAAGGAAAATAGAAAAAGTCTTCTACAAAATAAATGCAGCTGAAGCAGCAATAATATTCAATAATAATAATAATAATAATAATAATAATAATAATAATAATAATAATAATATACTCTATTTCAGCTCAGGGCCAAATACAGAGATAAACATTGTAGAAGTAAAAGAAGAAGAATACTTAAAAAAAACTTTACTCTCAGTTTCGAATCTTTAGTTATTGCTTCACCTTCTTTAATTTTATTTCTTTAGGTGAGTCGTTCCAAAAATGCTTTAAGAAATGCTATGGGTCTTTAATTCTTTTATTCTTTAATATTCTTCAGAATATCACGTTTATTTGTTTTTTTAATGTTTGCTATTTAGTTAATTTACTTTCTTCTGTTCCAACATTTCAGGACGAGCACTTACAGAGTACAGGTCTAAACTGCAGTGCTTTCTGCCCTTTACTTTTTAACATTCCCTTAGTATCTTCCTACTTGGCTGTCCAACTCCTCATACTTGAGCGCTTTCTGGACTATAGGTTAGGACACATTCCTCACTAATGAGAGAACCTGGAACAAAATGAGTTCGTTCCAATAACAAGTAACAAATGTGCCGAAGTTTCTTCAGCGCAAGCTAGTTTTTTGCACAGCGTATAATCAAGGCCACCGAAAATAGACCTATCTTTCGGTGGCCTCGGTATAATACTGTATGAGCCGTGGCCCATGAATCTTTTATCAAGGCCCGGTGGTGGCCTGTCCTATATCGTTGCCAGATGCACGATTATGGCTAACTTTAACCTTAAATAAAATAAAAACTACTGAAGCTAGAGGGCTGCAGTTTGGTATGTTTGATGACTGGAGGGTGGATGATCAACATACCAATCTGCAGCCCTCTAGCCTCAGTAGTTTTTATTTTACTTAAGGTTAAAGTTAGCCATAATCGTGTATCTGGCAACGATATAGGACAGAAAACCAAAAACCACTGGGCCTTATTGAAGGGGACTGGGCCAGCAACTTCATCCCAAAATAACAACTGGAAATTGGAAGGGTTGCTCTACCTGAAGCAACCGTTCCTAAGGGATATTGGGAATAGAAGACAAACGAACACACACACACGAACACACACAAACTCACGCACACACACATATATAAATAAAAGAATTTCTGACTCACATCGGGATCGAGCCCAGGTCTTTCAGTTGAAAGGCAAGGGAGTTGCCAACTGTACCAAACAGGTCATAAAAGAAGTTGGAACCTAAGTACAGTAGGTAGAGTCCTTGCCTTTCAATTGAACGACCTCGGCTGGATCCCGATGTGTGTCAAAAATTTATTTCTGTTGCACAAGTGATTGTGTGTTGATTATTTCCATGTATATATATATATATATATATATATATATATATATATATATATATATATATATATATGTGTGTGTGTGTGTGTGTGTGTGTGTGTGTGTGTGTGTGTGTCCTCGTAATCCGGTGATTAGATTCCCCTGGCCTTCTACTGGCCCTGGATTCGATTCCCGATCAGCTGGAGCACTTTAGGCATTTTTCGATAACCCGCAGTGGACGTCTGTTGTCGTCAGTGCATTATGTACCTAGCAGTGAATCAGCTGTGGCGGGTCACGAACACAATAGAGAAGGACACGGACTGACAATCTCACCCTAAAAGACTTTAGGAGAACCAATTTGACCGCATCCTCTGAGGGGTAAAACGCAAAGTCGTTAGGAAGATAGAGAGATAGATAGACAGATTGATATTTCAACTTCACATCAAATCAGTGAAATGAAAGGGCGTCTTCTGATTAAAAAAAAAAGATCGAAAAATTCAAAATATATAATGAATCATACCCTGAAATTATATTTTATTACATTCTGGCCGTTCCTTTACCCTGAAACTTAATCTCTTTCCCCTCCCTTTTCAGCCCGGAAAGTAAATAAAAAAAAAAAAAAGTGATTGCGAAACCGCAATTCATTCGAGGCAAATCTCATTTTGCTACGAAAGTAAAATGAAGTAACGATGATATTGCAACGGGGAACGATAACATATATGAGTTTCCGTGGAAGACTTTATTACGGTACAGAAGCCAGAGTAAACTTTTTCCCTTCAGTGAAAGGAAACAAGTTATTGAAACGATTGAGGGAATAATGAAGGAAAGAGAGAATTAAAAAATACTCCAAGGAGCATGAGTCTTGAAATGGAGAAACAAATCCACAGTTATGTATGGGTACATATATTTTTTGCAAATCTCTACAGAGAGCTTTCAGGAACCTGTTCGATTCTGCTTTTCAGTCGAACAGATTCCCGAAAGCTCTCTGCAGAGATTTATTTTTAGATATATGTACCCACGCATGACTGTGGATTTGTTTCTCCAAAAGAGAGAATTCCACAGGCAGTACGTGTATGGTTCAAAGGGATGATTAAACTGGTTAACTTTTGAGTTTGTGATGTTCGCGCGGCATCTGTGCGAAGGCGGAGCACGCTGGGTACAGTGGGGTAGTAAACGAAAGCGCTGGGAGGACTGTCTAAAGTAATATCTGTAAAACAAACAGCGGGAAACGACACAAGGGCAGAAATGAAGTGATTCCAAAATAAACAAGTAAAAAATGCGCCGTAGTTTCTTAGGCGCAATCGAGTTTTCTGTACATCGTATAATCAAGACCACCAAAAATAGATCTATCTTTCGGTGGTCTCGGTATATGCTGTATGAGTCACGGTCCATGAAACTCTAACCACAGCCCGGTGGTGGCCTGGCCTATATTGTTGCCAGATGTACGATTATGGCTAACTTTGACCTTAAAAAAAATAAAAGTTACTGAGGCTAGAGAGCTACAATTTGGTATGTTTGATGATTGGAGGGTAGATGATCAACATACCAATTTGCAGCCCTCTAGCCTCAGCAGTTTTTAAGATCTGAGTCCGGACAGCAAAAAGTGCAGACAGACAGACAAAGCCGGCACAATAATTTTCTTTCACGTAAAACTAAAATGTGTGAATGTAAAGAACTAATTAGAAAATAAAGAGATAATCAGAAAATATGCCACAAATATCTGAAAAGACATGAGTAGTTATTTCAATACAGCATCATTAGCAGTTCATGTTTCATAACTTCCAGTCTCTCTCTCTCTCTCTCTCTCTCTCTCTCTCTCTCTCTCTCTCTCTCTCTCTCTCTCTCTCTCATGGTTACTTAACGGTTTGTGACAAGGTATTTCAACCTGTTTCCTTTGTAGATTCCAGTTGTATCTCTTTGTTCTGCCCGACAAAGTCCTTTAAGAACGTTCGATCTGAAGTTTTGGACGAAGAAACGGACCGGACTTTTTTGCTGATTTCAGACATAAGCATACCACACGCAACTCCTAATGGGCGACAAATGAATATGGTAGACATATGCAGAGAGAGAGAGAGAGAGAGAGAGAGAGTTATGCGAAAATCAGGCAAAATTGCTGTTTATTATGTAATATATACAGTATATACATATATGTATATAATACATATATATATATGTATATGTATATATATATATATATATATATATATATATATATATATATATATGTATGAGATGAGAGAGAGAGAGAGAGAGAGAGAGAGAGAGTATGAGTATTTATTAAGACAAAGGGGAAGGGCAATATATAAATCACAGCTGCATATTATATATAAGATGGATATATATAAATTTATATTTATTTTGTAAGAGAGAGAGAGAGAGAGAGAGAGAGAGAGAGAGAGAGACTAGGATTTATTAAGACAAAGGGAAGGGAGGGACTAAATCACAGCTGCAATATTAGACCGAGAGACTCGAATGAGATGGAGGTATGGGAAAATGAAGCAAATTTGCCATTTATTATGTAAGAGAGAGACAGAGACAGAGACACAGAGACACAGAGAGAGAGAGAGAGAGAGAGAGACAGAGAGACAGAGAGACTAGGATGGTTCCTGTTTTTTCTCCCATTTTTGGTGGATCAAAGAAAAATGAGGAGGGTATTCCCTCAGATGAATGAATTTATGATTTTTGGTTTTCATAAGACAAGAACTTTTTCTGGAATCTAATATGATAGAGTTGAACATCCACCCTCCAAAAAACATTCAAATTGCAAATTTACTATTCAGTACGTATAAAGAGAGATCGAGTCTGAGAGAGAGAGAGAAAGAGTGACCACCGGGCTGAGAGGAGAGAGAGAATGAGGGTTTTCAGGGGCAGAGATGAGACTAGTTATTGAATATTGGCCAAAGAAACTGAAAGCATTTTTTCTTGTTTTTCTCCCATTTTTGTCAAATTCAACCAGTTATCTTCTGCGGATCTAATATGAATGAATACGACAGGATTTTGAATGTTATTAATTCTCGTATTCCCTCAGATGAATGAATTTGGGATTTCGTATGATTTTAGTTTTCTGTAAAAGAAAATGATTTGTCTGTCCGTCTCCACTTTTCTGTCCGCCCTCAGATCTTAAAAACTACTGAGGCTAGTGGGCTGCAAATTGGTATGTTGATCATCCACCCTCCAATCATCAAACATTCCAAATTGCAGCCCTCTAGCCTCAGTAGTTTATATTCTATTTAGGTCATGTGCGAAAAATTGAGAAATTTCCTGGTACCAGTTGTATGTATCAAATATCTCGTAGTAAGTCTGTCTTAACTGATCTTATGTCGATGAAAAACTTAGGTTTTTATTCCCATCGGCGTGCCATCTGTGTTCTTGACGATCACACCTCAATGATCCACGGAAAAACGTAAACGTAATCACAAGAAGGTAATGAAAGAAAGGATTATTGATAGGAAAACTTTTCATTGTCATAATATCATTAATGTAATAAGTGGAGTAAGATCACTGATTAGCTGTTATTGACAGGGAGTCAATATTATCACACTGAAATACATTGACAGACTGTCATTGGAATAACGACAGGATGTCGAACATACGAACGTTAAGTTATTGCTGCGTCAGATTACTACCAGTGATGAAGATCCACTTCGAAACTAAACCAAAGTAATTAACAAACTTCCCTAATTAACATTTTGCTATAAAACTAAATTTTAAAGTTGGTGCCATGAGCTTTCAGAATCATCACCAGGAACTTTTTTGGGAAGGCAAAGTCATATCCAAGGACAAAATTATAGGTATAAATTCAGCATTAAACTGCAAGTGCTAAAAGAACTAAAGTAACTTATACGTTTTTATGATACATAACTTGTCCGTAACATAAAGTCTTAAATATAAAACTTGAAGCATTTAAAGTTATGTATATTGTTTTTTTAAAGGAAATTTTGTCGAAGTTTAATAATTTCTGTTACATACTTTCTCAAATTTAACATTACCCAGGGTAATCTATTGCCGACCATTCATCCAGCGAATCCACAATCATTTTCTTTTGATTTATTTTTATTTTAAAAGCTGACAAAACAAAACGGAAACATTAATCCTCCCGATTTACTGCGACTCTAATTTGAAGTTGGCTCTCTGAAAATGACAGCCCCATTAATGCCCTGTCATTACGGTACTGGTCTGTCATTCTCTAAATTCCTGTTTGAGCCATTTTGGGGGCCTTTGTCGAGACTTCCTCCGAAAATGGCTGCCACAATTAATGTAAATGGATGGACGTCGACTGGGCTGAAAATAGTTGAGAACTCACTTGTCAGTGCGTATCCCCTGCTTGCTTAAATGAAAGCCGAAGTCTACAGTGACATTCAACATTATGGAAATGGGTTAGTGTTTACGGGAATCTGATTCTGCTCTGCTTAAGCTTCGTTAGTGAATGCAAAGTAAAGCATAATGATGAATCGTGTGAGATGGAAGAGAAATTATTCTAAAAAGTCATTTCAAAGACACTTTGGGTGACGTTTACATCAGCATTTCATTCTCGCTGTCCATTACTTGTGGAAATAATTTTCTGCTTGGCCTGTTCAGTTCAGAAATCGAAATTGCATCATCTTTTTGGTTTTTTAAACCCGATTCCGTATGGGATGTAGTTAATTTTCATTTACCGTTCCCGCGTTCGTAATTCGTATGAAAGGTCTAATTTCAAAGACAGGAACAATGTGTTTAGTTTTGTAACTAAAAATGATGAAACTAGGTCTCGTAAGTTTGATTAGTACTTTGTCAAATCTCTTATTGCTAAGAGTTGGATTCTATTCATTTACCAAGGTTATGTAACACTTAGCTATGAAACACATCCTCTTTATATAACAATGAAATAAGTGTTGAGGAACACCTCAGGGTTGGATAACATCAGTTTCAGTGCTAGAGAACAAGTCCGGTTTATAGGACAAGAGTAAACTTAGTGCCCTGGTAAACAGCTTAAGTGTATATACATATCACAGTGAATCAAGTGTTGTACAATACGCCACTAAGTTAAAAACTTATGGAACAAGTCTGAGTTATATGACCCTGAATTAAGTGCATACAACGCTGAATTAAGCGCAGTGGAACACATCACATTTGCGTAACATCGAATTGAATGTTGTTAGATACATCAGGTTTGCATCACACCGAACTGAATGATACGCAACAAGTCGGGTTTGCCTAACACCGAACTGAATGCTGTGCAATACATTAGATTTACATGATACCCAAACTTGATGTTAAGCAACACGTTGTTGAATTATTTTTATAATTCTTACATATGTTCTCTCTCCCCATCTTCTCTTTCCCACAAAAGAGCATCGCATTCAGCAATAATAATGATAATGGTGATTGAGAGAGATCTACAGTGTATATATCTAGATGTAAATTTTATATATTTTAGAAATATATATACAAAACAATAATAATAATCTTTTACCTTACCTCAGACTGGATCGATTCTCCTCTCAATCGATTTAAGAAGGAGAATCGATCAAAATTCATTTCTCGGTATAATGTGGTTCGGATTCCACAATAAGCTCTCTTTTTGTATATATATTTCTAAAATATATATTTACATCTGGTCACCACTGTGGATTTCTTCAACTAAAACATTCAACATTTTAGTGACTCATGCTGCTATGAGATTTTTATAATAATAATAATAATATTAATAATATAATAATAATAATAATCTTTTAACTTACCTCATTCATTTCAGCTGATACGTCCTATGAAACCAAAACATTCAAAACGATAAGAAATAAACAAAAGAAACTTTAATCTCATATCAGTATAACAGATGAAAACCCAACTTATTCCTTCTGATATATTCCTTGAGAATTAGGATAACAATTGCCAGGGCTCTTAATGATCCCCAACTCTAATTTCTTCGAATAATACGAAAGGGCAATTGTTGTGTATTTAATGGGCTGTTATAATTGATTGTTATTATGCGTGTTATTACACGAAACAGCTTCGAACGGGATGCAGTTTCACCTTTAAAGAAGTTACAGCCTGCAACATAACCTTCATGATATAACTATATATATATATATATATATATATATATATATATATATATATATATATATATATATATATATATATATATATATATATATATATATATATATATATATATATTGATAGATAGATAGATATAATGTATATGTATATGTATATATATATATATATATATATATATATATATATATATATATATATATATGTATATATTTATACTGTATATATATATATATTTATATATATATATATATATATATATATATATATATATATATATGTGTGTGTGTGTATATATATGCATAAATATATATACATATATATATAAATATACATTAAATTCTACCTGGAATCAAATGCACATGTCAAAGCACAATTCCAAATGGCCATCAAGTATAAATATATATATATGAAATGATATATATTGTTTATATAAATATATATATATATATATATATATATATGTATATTTATATATATATATATATATATATATATAAATTTCTGACTCACATCAGGATCAGAACCCAGGTCTTTCAAATGAAAGACCAGACCTGGGTTCGATCCTGATGTGAGAGTCAGAAATTTATTTTTATGTTTTCTGTCCCACACGTGATTGTGCGTTATTTCTATATATTATATTTATATATATATATATATATATATATATATATATATATATATATATATACATATATATATATATATACATATATATGTGTATGTCTGCATGCATGCGAGATATGGTACCTTCACATTTCCATAAACAATAGTATATTATTTCATGCTAAATATTCTATTATATATTTGAGAGTTTACATTCCCGATGGGCATTTGGAATTGCGTTTTAACATGTGCATCTGATTCCAGGTAGAATTTAATCCTTCGCTGATAACGTGTTTCAATTCCTTTCGGAGGAAATGAAGAAAAAGATTCTCGAATGACTTCCGGGCGAATTTGAGATCGACAGCCATCTTCTTCATCATCTTTTTTTCTTATTGCTTACTTGTTTGTTTTGCAATGACAGGCTGTTAACGAAACTGTCAGGCTCAGAAAGCGATGCTTCAGAATTGCAATTGATTTGTGTTTTGCTTATCTGCTCGTTTGATGAAGATCTTCTTCTTTTCTCTCTCGCTTTTTGAAACGAGCTGCGTTTCTTCGAACTTTCTTCCCGAAGGGTTGTCCTCTTTTTCCCCCTTTGGAAAGGGATTGCTCGCTTTATGAAAAGGGCTTTGCGTATTACTAATATTGTGAAGGGCTTGCTCCCTATTTCACTTTATGAAGGGGTTTTTGACCTTTTCCTCATTTCATGAAGAGTGTTGCCCCCTTTGACACTATGGAAGGCTTTCCCTTTTTGGTTTTCTGAAAAGAAAACTGTTGTGCCGGTTGTGTCTGTCCGTCCGCACTTTTTTCCGTCCGCACTCTTTCTGTCCGCGCTCAGATCTCAAAAACTACTGAGGCCAGAGGGCTGCAAATTGGTGTGTTGATCACCAAATTGCAGCCCTCTAGCCTCAGTAGTTTTTATTTTATTTAAGGTTAAAGTTGGTCATAATCGTGCGTCTGGCAACGATATCGGCCAGGCCACCACGGGCCGTAGTTAAAGTTTCATGGGCCGCGGCTCATACAGCATTATACCAAGACCACCGAAAAATAGATCTATTTTCTGTGGCCTTGATTATACGATATACAGAAAACTCGATTGCGCCTAAGAAACTTCTGCGCATTTAGAAAAGGGGGTTGTTCTTTTACTCATTTTATTAAGCTGTTTATCTGTCGCCTTCCTTTCTGAAAGGGTTGCTCGTTTGTCGAACTTTATGAAGGAGACTCCTTTTGCTTTTTGAAAGGTTGCCTTTTCATAGGTTTCTGAAGTGTATGACCCTTTTCTCTCTTCATAAAAGAGGTTGTTACTTTTCTCACTTTATGAATTTATTGCCCTTCCCTCACTTTCTGAAAGGGGTATCACTTTTTCCACAATGCGAAAGGGGTTGTCCTGGTCTCACTCCACGAAGCGACTGAC
The DNA here is from genome assembly GCF_040412425.1 of Macrobrachium rosenbergii. Lineage (NCBI taxonomy): Eukaryota > Metazoa > Arthropoda > Malacostraca > Decapoda > Palaemonidae > Macrobrachium > Macrobrachium rosenbergii. The sequence goes on along the minus strand of NC_089746.1, from coordinate 58,385,826 downwards.
TTTTCCCCCTTCCAATCAACGAAGTTGCCCTATTTCTCTCTTAATGAAAGGGTTGCCCTTTCCCTTGACCCTCTCCATCTCACGAAGCGGTCCCTCGGAACCAGCTTCATGATTTTTTGCCTTTTACTTCTCGTTTCTTTATTTTTATTTCCTCCTACATACCTACCCATCATCTTTAACCATTTCTTTCTCAAATTTGCGCTTCAGATAATAGTAAATCCTTTGGGCTAGTTCGAAAAGTTTGAGAATGTCTTTTTGATCTAATAAATCTACATTATGATTATCACAGTGATATGAATGGGACTCTGTCACATTCCTTCTTCGGACAGAACTGAACAACGATTTTATTCTTTTATCAAATGGACGAATTGCTGGCTACGAAAACGACATGCGCTAACAAAACAAACAATAATTCCTTTGATAACATCATCAAAAGTGCTTTGAGAAGCTTAAATCAATTACTGAAAGGGAGAACCAATACACGCTCTTATCTTTTTATTACATTCCTTTGATAGCACTTCATTCCTGATTTTAATTCCCGTGACGTAAAATGCATCTTGAAAGTGAATTTTCCATCAGTAATTCAAATCAGTAACTTTGTGCAAATAACCATTTGTTGATAACTTTGCTTCCATAACATTGTGTTGATGATACAGTCAATAACCCTTCAGCCAAGACTAATGATTACGACGTTAATGATTTCCGTTAATGATGTCTCTTTCACGAAGTAGCTCACTTTATAAGCGAAGTGTCATTGATCTTGTTAATGGTTTTCTCCTGATTCCTTATTACGTCGAAGACTGTAGTGATAATAAGCTGATGGCATTTGCGTGCCAGTCGTTTTATGCAAGACCTGTTTGTCAATTCGCAATTAGTTTCTATCTACGACTGACATTACGTCCATCATTAATTTGCAACAAACTTAAGTGCCGGAATTCTCCTTCAGCCTCTGTTCTTCCTGACACTCATAACTTCTGCGACCTTTAAGAAGGGTGAGGGATACCACGTCATCTCTTCCTTCCTGGGTCAAAAACCTCACTTATCTTCCTTTCCCTTTCTTTCTCCCGTCTTCTTCGGACCTGGACAAGATTGGGGGCTTTTGGCACTCAGTCATACTGGCACTTGAATTACAAAAATTTTGTCTTGATTTTATTCAAGAAACAGTTTGCGATGTTGTTTGTGGTCATGACTTGCAAGTTAATGACTTTCTCCAGAGATTTTAAGTCAATGACCTCAAGGAATGACTCTGCCATAACGAGTCAGTTATTTCCTTAGATGTCATTTAGTGTAGTGATGTTAGCAATCATTTTTAAAAGAATTTTTAAAAAATGAGAGCTCATATTTTCAGTGCATTCAGAATTCAGACATGTCATTCACTTAGACTTAATGAACGTGCCTCTTAAAAGGATTTTATTCAGCAGCCTCTATTAGAAATTTCAGGGCAAGTAAAATATTTCGATTCAGTTTAGAGGAATTTGACTTCAAATTACTACTACTACTACTACTACTACTACTACTACTACTACTACTACTACTACTACTACTACTGCTGCTGCTGCTGCTGTTGCTGCTGCTGTTGTTAATAATAATAATAATAATAATAATAATAATAATAATAATAATAATAATAATAATAACACATTTCATAAGATTTTTTCACATTTTTGCAATGTGATCTCTTGATGATGAATATTCCTGTTCCCTTCCAGGCCAAGTTTCGAGGCTGAATACTCAGCGTTTTAGAAGAGGAAAACATCCAACATTGCACGAGAACCCCGTTCCAACAATAAATCCTGGTATCCCATAATTGCCTAGAAGTTCACGCCACGTTCTCGCATTCCAAAATGAATTATTCCGAGACGCAAAGTTGAATATATGCAGAGCCCAGTGCTAAATTCTTGCTGAAATGAAAAGCCGGGTGTCTCCGTGAAATATTGTCGAGGCAGGAGGCAGAAGGGGAAAAATTTTACATTTAAAATAATGAACGATTTCGGCGAGGAATGTCTTCCTTTGAAAGAGAGAGAGAGAGAGATGGCTAATGTTGCAGGCTAAGTCTATGAAAATCTTAAATAACTTGTAAATTTACTTGGAGACCAATTATTAAACAATCTTTCTCATTTATTTTCATAGATACTAATACGAATGTATGCCAGCGTCATTATAAAAATGTGCAAATAAAAATTCATAGCTCTGTATCAGAGAATGTGAGTGAGAGTGTATAAACAATGCATTCCACTTAACATCTTTACTGATGTACTAGGATGATGTGTACTCAGGAAAAACACTCAGTTTTACACATATACAGTGTATATATATATATATATATATATATATATATATATATATATATATATATATATATATATATATATATATATATATATATATATATATGTGTGTGTGTGTATATACATAAAGGAGCCCATAAACATCCAACAGGGTAGATTTTAAAGTGTTATATTTCGTACTCAGGAAAAACATTCAGTTTCACACATATACAGTGTATATATATACAGTATATATATATATATATATATATATATATATATATTATATGTGTGTGTGTGTATGTGTGTGTGTGTGTATACATAAAGGGAGCCCATAAACTACCAACAGGGTAGATTTTAAAGTGTTATATTTCGTTGACAACTGTCTCCCTCAAGTGACAGATAATTCATTACCTGTCAGTTGAGGGAGACAGTTTTCTCGAAATATAACGCTTTAAGATCAACCCTTTGGTTTATTTATGGTCTAACTTTATTAGATGGAATTCTGTTTTAACTGAAAATATTATATATATATATATATATATATATATATATATATATATATATATATATATATATATATATGTATGTACTGTATATATAATATGTATACATGTGTTTGTGCATATATGTGTGTGAGCTCATGTTTATATATATATATATATATATATATATATATATATATATATATATATATATATATATATATATATGTATGTGTGTGTGTGTGTGTGTGTGTGTATATGTGTGTGTATACAGTATATACACGAGTACATATATATGTGTGTGTTTGTGGATGTATCTATAGACAGATTAATAGATATGTTCCTCTTCCCAGCTTCTATCTAAACAAAGGATTCCCTTCATAATCCTCCTCCGGCTTAGTCTATTCTGGCTATTCTTGTCCATTAATTGTGCCACTCATCTATCCATCTCCAAGAATCACTTCTTTTGAAGAGTTCCCCCCGGCTAAGGATTCCTTGAAACTCTCCTAACAATAAGCCTGTCAGTTTTTCTGACAATTTGTTCGTCCTGCCTTCTCTCTCTCTCTCTCTCTCTCTCTCTCTCTCTCATTCAGTGACACTCGCACTATTTATGGGCTATTTTTTCTTTCCTCTGTTATCGAGACTTCTTCTCTCATCAGGTCAATTCAACAAACTTGGTTGCAAATGAGCTTTGGTCTCCTCACTAAATTTCATTATGCTCTGGATGCTATATTCCATGACTTACAATTGTCATACCTTTTCTCACTCAAGATCCTTGAAAGTATTTGCTTAATATCATCATTAAATTCAGTCTCTTGCGCATCGGTGACTTAAACAGTATCGTTGTATGTTACCTATTATGTTATTCCATTCTTCCATCATTTCTCCTTTCGTTTTCGCGCTCTTGTTTGGCTTTTGTTTCTGATATTTATTATGAAATATTTATCACTGAATTATGCAAAGTTTAACTGAAAGGAGATCTCTGCTGTTGTTTGTATTTTGGGCTATAATATAGGTTGGGACCGAGTAAGCACTGTTTCCAGATCTCGAGGGGTACCATAGCCTCTGAACCACGGTCTTTCTCACTCCTTAATTTAGAGTACCCTCAAACGCACGTTTAAATACTTAACAATTTATCTATCTGTTTCATTTTTAGTTTTCTGTAAAAGAAAATTATTGTGCCGGCTTTGTCTGTCCGTCCGCCCTCAGAATTTAAAGACTACTTAGGCTAGAGGGCTGCAAATTGGCATGCTGATCATCCACCCTCCAGTCATCAAACATACCAAATTGCAGCCCCCTAACCTCAGTAGTTTTTATTTTATCTAAGGTTAAAGTTAGCCATAATCGTGCATCTGGCAGTAATATAGGACATGCCACCACCACCGTGGTTAAAGTTTCATGGGCAGCGGCTCACACAGCATTATACCGAGACCACCGAAAGGTACATCTGTTTTCGGTGGCCTTGATTATAAGCTGTACAGAAAACTTCGGTGCATTTTTTACTTGTTATTTAACAGCGTCATCCCAGACATCACTGGTGACAAACTTTCAACGGGCCTCGTGATAGGCCTAGGTGACAATGAGGCTTAAGATGGCGGAAGAGTTGCTGAATGAGCGATAAGTATCCTGAAAGAAACCTCACAAATTTGAAATGTGTATGTAGATATAGTTTTCTTATCAATATCCGTTTACCCCCATAGGTGGCGTCTCCACAGCCAAGTTCCCTCTTTAGGAGTTAAATCAAGGCTGAGGTTCCTATGCAGGAAACTTACACTATATATATACATATATGTGTGTATATATGTGTGTATATGTGTATACATATATATATGTATATATATGTATATATATATATGTGTATATATACCGGTATATATATGTATGTATATTCAGATGACCACAGGGGAACAGAAACACTGTTTACATATCCTGACCGGTTTCGTCTCTTTATCTAAGACATCATCTTACTGTACATCTGCATAGTTACGTCACGTTTCATTGTGATTTTACACACACACACACACATATATATATGTATACATGTACTGTATGTATGTTTGTGTGTGTGTCTGTGTGTGTGTTTTGTATGAGTATATGTATATATATATATATATATATATATATATATATATATATATATATATATATATATATATATATATATTTTCAAAGAGAGTCGTTCTTCCAGTCGGCGTTTTTAATCCTCCGCTGAAAGAGTAATCTCTCGGAAGGATTACCTGCAATTGTCCTTCCAACGGGCGGTTGCAAAAGAAATGCCGAGTGGAGCTTATGGACTACTGTACGTGCCATTGCAAAGGAATCGTCCTGTTAGTTTGTGCGTTATTAATACATACGATATATATATATATAATATATATATATAATATATATATATATATATCGGGGAACATGCACAATTGTTCCGCATTAGTACAATTACCGAACGGATACTATATATATATATATATATATATATATATAATATATATATATATATATATATATAGTTTATGTTATATATATATATATATATATATATATATATATATATATATATATATATATATATATATATATATATATATATATATATATATATATATATATACTGTATATATATATACTTACACATTTAGATATATATATTTATATATATGTTTGTGTGTATGTATATATGAGTATATGTGTGTACGTATGTATGTTTAATATGGATGATGATGTTGGAGATGATGACAAATACTTCCATTTCAAATTTTACCAGTGAACGCAAAAACTATTTTCAATAGATATTTTCCATAAATAACATAAATTACATACCCAAAACAGGTCCCTTATACTTTTTCCAATGCCAAAAAAAAAAACATTAAATTTTTCCTAGACCTCCAACGTATCAACCAACGGACAGCTCTGTTCATAACGCCACTTTGAAATAAAAAAAGAAAATAAAAAAAAACTCTCTAAAGATGCCATTGTCTCCTCGATCATTAAAGCATAATAAACGGTGAAAGTCTTCTCATTACGGAGGTGGCGTCTCTCTCCCCGATACAAATGACCCTTAATCGCCTTCATCGCTCACAAAATCGATTCCAGAAGCAGAAATTCTTCGCGAGTTACTTAATCGTTGCGCCGTGATTCATCCGAGAGAGGAAGTTATGGCAGAAGTTTTAGGTTTAATTTCACTAGCAATTATTTGTCCCCTTCTGACAAAGGCGGGAAGATAATAGTTTTTCTTCTCCGCCTGGACCTTCATTTGTTTGTGCTTTTGTCCGTCCGACCAAGGTTAAGAGAGACAGGTCTGCTCACTTAGCCCAAAATCCCCCATGTAGGCGGAGCTTTGTCTACCTCGTTATTGCGTCAGCCGGTGAATTGCCGTAATGGGTGGGTACCTCTAAGATACGTCATCGCATACGTAGTTACCCCGGGCGGGAGGCGACTCCGCCCAACTGGGTAGACTTTGTCTCTCTTGGCCTTGCGTCCGATTGTCCGGCTATCAGTCTGTCTCGCCTACCTTGTCATCGGCAATTTCCCCTACGCTGTTGAAGGTATTTCAGACAACCCTGTCTGTCTTCTCGACAGCATGTCTACCACAATTACTCCCGCGTTAGAACTTCCTGTCTTGATTATATTCATTTGCATTTCAGTGGCTCCCAGATCTCAATGCGACTCATTACCACGCGTATCTGACCTGTATAAGTTAATTCCACGTATAATTTCCTCCTTATTTCTTGGTCCGGGAAAAACATGAGCGCATAGTTTTTCAAATGAATTTCGAAATCTAACAGGTTTTTTTTAAATAGCCCGGGAGTGACGTAAATGTAAGTTTATATATAAAAAAAAGTCTGTTCTATAAATGGTAGCCATTCTATCTTATCTGTCATCCATTTCAAAATAAAAAACAAAAACTGTAATAGTCACTTTCCATTTTCCAATTTCAAGCTGTTGAGCTTTACTTTATACTAAAACGTTGGCTGTCCTAACGCTCGCTTTTCCTTTAAATTCGGTCGGACTGAAGCTGAAATTCATGATGAAGTATTTGCTGTGTAAATTGTAGTTTGGCAAAACCTCCATCGTGAACCAAGTTTATCCCTGAATACGTAATGAGACGGGCAGACTTTGGCCTAAGTTTTATATCCACTATTTCTGAAAGAGTCGAAAAGTTTAAGGGTAAATATTTGCTGCATCATTTTTGGTGAATTTCCATGCTGATATTTCTGGCAGTTTTTATCGCCGATGTCTTGATAACTATTACTGACAACTTTTTGGGAGAATATCTTCAGTTTTATTCATATTGTGAAGATTTTCAGCTAAAGTATGTTAAGTCTCTCGAAGCACGCTTTTGTTTAAGTGGCCGAGCTTCAATTATGAAATAGTCAAAATGTAAAATGGTCAGCGTCAAAATAGTTTAATTCATTAAAAATGGTTACTACGTGCGTTTCGTTTTTTAATTTGTGCATAATTGCCCGTTCTACCAAAATGTAAAACCATTTATATTGTTTTACAAAAATTATACATAACAAAATTTCCCTTATTCAGTTTGAAAGATGATCAAGAATGTGTGGGAAAAGAGTGGAACTGTATCATCGAATCCAATCATTTAGGGTTCCGAAAATTTGTTGTAGGCTCATTTGCATTTCAAAATCTTACCCCTAAATGTCATGTCTATACAATCATACTCACAAATGAGTGAAAATAAATCTCAATCTTGTTTGATATTATTGATTCATTTCAGAACTCCTTGTTCAATTTTCTCTCCTTGCCTTTGCCTACATTAATCCCATGACGCAATGTTTGAGAATTTGGAAACTGTGCCCCTCAGAGTTTTTTTTTTATTTTTTTTTTTTTTTTTTTTTTTTTTTTTTTACTTGAGAGCAAATCGTACCTTTTTTTTGTCTTGTCTTTATGTGTTGCACTTTCTCTCCTGAACTGCTTCCTCAGTTCTGTGTGAGACTTACCTGTCACTTTATGTAGTTTTACTTCTATTTCTGGGAATGCTCTGAAAGTACAGTTGCCTCTGTAGAATGGAATCAAAGTTACGAACCCTAAATTCAACTGTTTTGATCATACAGTTATACTATTCACTTCCAGACTGAGAGATTCTCTGCATTCCTCGGTGCTTCATTAAAATTTAACCTGCCTCATCATAAGAGTCATGGTTGCCATCACTTTCTAAATCCTCCAACACACTGTTTTGCAATGGTTTAGCCTAATATGTGCAGCCATGTGTGGTATTTGTATATTTTACTTTGGGGATGAGACAAGGATCTCGAAACGTAGGCCGTGAGGAATAAAGGAAAACCATGTACCAAGCTGCCTGCTTTGGTGCCTTCTTATACACTGTGTGTGTGTATATATATGTGTATATATATATATATATATATATATATACATATATATATATATATATATATATATATATATATATATATATATATATAAATATATATATATATATGTATATATATATATATATATATTATATATGTGTATATATATATACACACATACATATATATCCCAAATATTGAGCCGCAAATACCATTCAGCACAGGATTATATTTATAGACGGTTATATATAACTTTCTTCCGGACAGTTATCGAAATAAAAGAGATAGGTGACCTCAATGATCATCGGCCATGGCTGCCCACCCTCCCATTTTTCATCCTATAACGCCACTTCCCTCTTATCCCTCTCCTCAATATCATCAATATCCTTCAAGATCCTTTCCTGAAGGATATCGTCTCGAGGTTTTCACCTTCTTTGTTTTCTTTTAGTTATCGAATGAGCGGCTTCTCTCACGATCGCCAGACCGGATGTTTTCCTTTCCTTCCCTTCTCGTAGCTCCCTCCTTCTTATCGCCTGGTTGGGATGGGATGGGATGGGAGGTGGGTGGAAGAGGGTACGGGAGAATGAGAGAGAAGGATGGAAAGCGTTCCGATAACGAAGGACAGGGCAAAGTGGGAAGATTGGGGCAGACCCAAATGCTATCTAAGGCTTACCCTTTTTTAAAAAGCAGACTTCCATTTTCTCATGTGATCTTTCTCACCAAAGCCTAGGCGCTCGCCTTTATTATTATTATTATTATTATATATTATTATTATTATTATTATTATTATTATTATTATTATTATTAGGTTTTGGACATCTCTTCGTGTCTCTTTTGTTTAACAATTTCACTTTTCCATTGCTGAAAATACTGTCTGCCATTTCTTTGTCTTTAAAAGAAGAAAATTAATTTAAATAAAAATTATATTATTTTCCAAAGAATAATTACTAGCATTTGATTCCACTGAATGTTTGCCATATTCGGTTTAATTGCGTATTTAATAATCATTTTTATTTTTGATGTTGGCATCACTTTCCATCTTCTTTTGGCAATCTCACTTTTTAAATACTAAAGTAAAATTATGTCTGCTAAGGTAACGTCAAAGGTGTCTTGGTGAGATCTCATGATTCAGAGGGCTAATTTCCCCGCCAGTTTCAAAACCTCAATTGCAGCTTCATGTTGAATCATAAACTCATTCAGCACATATTTGTCACCTCCTGCTTAGATTTTAGCTGTAGAAAAACAGATTGCCAAACACAGCGATGAAGCACAGAAATTTAAGGACGAATTGCAGGTTTTAGTTTTTGCAAAAGAAAACTATTGTGCCTTCTTGTCTGTCCGGCCTCACTTTTTTTGTCCGCGCTTTTACTGTCCGCTCTTAGATCTTAAAAAGTACCGAGGCTAGCGGGCTGCAAATTGGTATGTTGATCATTCACCCTATGACCCTTTCTTCTCTTTTGAGGCTTTGGAAATAAAGGCAATAATCGACTATTCCACTGGTCCTCAAATTTCAAAAATAATGGAGACAGTGTGAAACATCGCTGTCACCTTGTCGTTGTATGATGTCACGCCCTCAGAGGTATGACATGGACTTCGCAGTTCTTGCTGTCTAACCACTCCAACCTCTTTTCTCGAGTCCCAAGTGGCCATAAGAGCCCAGGTTGCTTGACTTGACAGCCTAAATTTCATAAAATCAAAATCACGGTTTGGTGGTCCCGAATTCAAACACCTTTCAAGGTTACGTGTGTGATGCCAGGGAAGTCTCATGGATATGAGACTTCCCTGACAACACACCAGTAACTTTGACGTCTCTGTGGACGTCAGGTACTTTGCGTAAATCCATCATTCCCGTTGTTGCGAGGGAACCAGTAATTACACAACCACCACAGAGGCCTTTCACGAGACAGAGTCCAGCTCCCCACTGCTTCGATTCAAAGGGAGGCAGCGGTATAACTTGCTTAGAGGCGCCCGGGGCGGACTCTGAGAGTGCCGCCCCATTCCCGTGCTAAAAAGTACTTGAGTGGTGAAAATTAAACGCACATTCTAAGCCTTAACATCTCAATAATTTGTTTTATTTCATAAAGCTAAAACAAAAACAACACAGCAGATTTACAACGGAACCCTACGAGCTTTGTTAGAAGTGAATTCACTACTAGCATCATCAGAGTCCAACTGATTGGTAAATCTAGAATTATGCCAGACCAGACCTTCTCAAAAGATGCCGGAGTTCCGCACCCCGAACCCCCCGGGACGGTGTCGCCCACCCAGACGGTGCCACCAGGAACGGACCTCCCCCCCTTAGTTACGCCACTAAAGGGAGGAGTCCTTCCAGTGGGCGCTTTTCGTTCAAGTTTGAATTGTACGAGGCCGAAAATTATTGGAGCGTTAAGGATTGCGAAGTACCCTTCAGTAGAAACTGCCGGATACGCGCAGTAAATGGATAGTTGAAAGGAATGCCTTATTTGCGATGATTTCGAAGGAAAGAACTTGCATCGAGAGAGAGAGAGAGAGAGAGAGAGAGAGAGAGAGAGAGAGAGAGAGATGGAAGGCGTTGTGTAACGAGCGTATTAGTAGAATAATTTTCTTTTTTTTCATTTTGTATGTAGAAGAAAAGAGCTTGAAACCGTCAGAGAGAGAGAGAGGAAGAGTTAGAACAAACGAGAGAGATAATTTTCTATTTCTTTTTATTTGGTATGAGAAGAAATGCAGAGAGATAAAAGAGAGAGAGAGAGAGAGAGAGAGAGAGAGATGGAAGGCGTTATGTAACAAACGTATTAGTAAAATAATTTTCTATTTTTTATATATGGTATGTAGAAGAAAAGCACTCGAAGCCATAAAAGAGAGAGAGAGAGAGAGAGAGATGGAAGGCGTTATGTAACAAACGTATTAGTAAAATAATTTTCTATTTTTTTTTATTTGGTATGTAGAAGAAAAACACTCGAAGCCATAAAAGAGAGAGAGAGAGAGAGAGAGAGAGAGAGAGAGAGAGAGAGATGGAAGGCGTTCTGTAACAAACGTATTAGTAAAATAATTTTCTATTTTTATTTATTTGGTATCTAGGAGAAAAGCACTCAGAAGCCATAAAGAGAGAGAGAGAGAGAGAGAGAGAGAGAGAGAGAGAGAGAGAGAGAGATGGAAGGCTTTGTGTAATAAACGTATTAGTAAAATAATTTTTCTGTTTTTTATTTGATATTTAGAAGAAAAGAACTTAAAATCATAAGAGAGAGAGAGAGAGAGAGAGAGAGAGAGAGAGAAGGCTTTATGTAACAAACGTATTAGCTAAATCATTTTCTATTTTTTGTTTGGTATTTAGAAGAAAAGAACTTGAAACCATAAAAGAGAGAGAGAGAGAGAGAGACTCCACCGCCAAATTCTGACCGACGCAAACAAACCTAGCCTTGAGAGACGAAGAGACGAAAAATAAACCAAGCGAGAGATGCCGGGGAGACGAGAGACTCTGGGAAGAACGTGAGAGATGAAGAGGACGATCTTATAGGATGCTGGGATGAGAACGACATCCATCACATCCCGGACACGGGAGATAATAGGTCCTAATGACCGCCGGAAATCAGGTCATCATTCTGATTCCTCACTCAGGGCTCCTCCTCCTCCTTCCTCCTTCCTCCTACATCCTACATCCTCCTTCTCCTCCCTGTAATGAACCTGGCGCTTCTGAGGGTCATGGTAGTGATGATGGCGATGATGAAGAGGAATAGGGGAGTGAAGAGGAGGAAAAATTTGATGGAGGTGATGATGATGATGATGATGGGAAGGAGGAGGGGGAGGAGGAGGAAAACTTTGATGAAGGTGATGATGATGATTTGATGATGATTGTGATGAGAAGAGGGGAGGAGGAGGAGGATGAGGAAAACTTTGATGAAGGTGATGGTGATGATGAGGATGATGAGAAGGGGGATGAGGAAGAGGAGGAGGAAAACCCTGATAAAGGTGATGATGATGATTTGATGATGATGATGATGATGAGAGGGGCAGGAGGAGGAGGAAAACTTTGATGAAGGTGATGATGATGATTTGATGATGATGAGAGGGGCAGGAGGAGGAGGAAAACTTTGATGAAGGTGATGAAGATGATGATGAGATGAGGGGGGGAGGAGGAGGAGGAGGAGGATGATGATGAGAAGGGGTGGGAGGAGAAGGGGGAAAACTTTAATGAAGGTGATGATGATGATGAGAAGGGGTGGGAGGAGGAGGAGGAGGAGAAGGGGGAAAACTTTGATGAAGGTGATGATGATGATAATGAGAAGGAGGAAGAAGAAAACTTGGATGAAGGTGATGATAATGATATGATGATGATGAGGAGGAGGAGGAAGAGGATGATGATAAGGAAAAGGGTGAGGAAGAGGAAAACTACGGTGATGATGATGATGATGAAGAGGGGGGGAAAGAGGGAAAACTATGGTGATGATGATGATGATGGTGAAAAGGGGGAGAAAGTGCGAAAACTATAGTGTTGATGATGATGATGATGGTGAAAAGGGGGAGAAAGAGGAAAACAATGATGATGATGATGATGATGATGATGGTGAAAAGGGGGAGAAAGAGGGAAATCTATGGTGATGATGATGATGGTGAAAAGGGGAAAAAAAAGGGAAAACTATGGTGATGATGATGATGATGAAGATGATGATGATGGTGAAAAGGGGGAGGAGGAGGAAAAAGTATGATGATGATGAAGATAAGAAAACTTTATATTGATGATCTCCCCCCTGAATTGAACTGGCACTTCTGATGAAGATGATGATGATAGGGAAAGCTATTTTAAGAACGGCTGATGATGATATTGTGATGGGGAAACTGTTTTTGATGAAAGCTAAGATACAAACGATGGAGATGATAATGAAACGGGGAAAACTACTAGAAAGAAAGTTTAATGATGATGGTGATGCAAAAAACCATGATAGAGATTATGGTGACGATGGAGAAGTAATGATGATGATATTAGTGATGCTGATAGTGATGAGAAAAGCTGAGATTAAGGTGACAGTGAGGATAATGATGACGAGGAAACATGTGATTCAGATGACAATGATAGTAATTGTGATGGGGAAGTTAATGGTGATGGTAACAGTATGATAAAGGAAATCTTAGATAAAAAATTATAGTGATAATAATAGTGCTAAAAAACGCTATGATAAATGATAAAAATGATGATAACAGCTACGATATATAAGAGGGTGATGATAATGGTAATAAAAAACGCCAAAAATCACGACAGCAGTGATAAATGTGATGATGAAATCAATTATAACAAAAGTGACGCTAATTTGCATGTGGAAAACAATAAAAGAGATGACTGATGACAATGGTGATGAGTACAATTGCGATGAGAATGACGGTTATTGGTGATGAGGAGAATCATGAGAACGAAGTAAAAACGATGATGGTAATTTAATGATGATGATGAGGATGATGATGATGATGATGATATCTAAACTTGGTCAACGAATAATAATATGAGGGAATTGTTATTTCAAGCTCAAATTATTATGAATAAGAAGTATTTAACTGAAGTAGGCAAAATATATATCGATGAAAATTAATAAACAAGATTAGGGTTAGACCAGGGCTATTATTATTATTATTATTATTATTATTATTATTATTATTATTATTATTATTATTATTATTATATAAATTACGAATGGGTGCAGTCTACGTGACCTACGAGATAGAAGCTCCTGGCAACCGTTGCCCCTGGGAATTCTTTACATGGAAACCTAATACTGGCAGCAAAATCTGAGCTATAAGCAGCTTTCATTCTGGTTCGAAGAAAATAAGGTCTCAGGTAGCTTCCTTAACTTTGTTTACTTGGAAGAAGAAAATGAATGTTGGATTTAAAATTGATATTGCGACAGAGTGTAGGTTATTTCGGGATTATGTTGAAACCTGTTCGTTAATGAGACAAGGCATCTATTTAATTATTTATTGAAGAGATCCGTATGATTACGTAAGCCTTGGATATGAAAACATCAGTTCTATATAAGAACGAGTAGATATCACACATAGCTAGAGGAGTTTTGTGTGGAAATACTTAACAGAAAGAGAACAGTCAATGTCAGGCAAGTGCGCTAATTTACTATACTTAGTTTTGTCACTGATATTATCAAACAGAAAAATACCAGAACTGGATTTTTTCAATTTTAAATTTGAAAGAAAATGGTGTGGTAAGAGTAACCCACCCTGGGTTTACTGAAAGGTTTTAAAAAGGATAAAAGGTTTTTCATTAGGGGCGCTGGGGCTTGCCAAGATTCAGATCGTGATTTCCATAACTTTTGAAGTAAATAAAACGCTGAATTATTAAGTTTGTAAAGAATAAGACGTTTCGTAAGATCTTGCGAGAAATAAGTCGTTGACTTTCAGAGCAAAGAATAAGACGATAACATTTCTTAGGGTTTCTGAGGCAAAGCAGTAAGAAAATCTTTTACAGTCAATAGGGATTAAGGCATTAAATAAAATCGTGAGAAGCAGCCGGGTTGAAATCAAAGGCAAGTCAGTGACTGTGACCAGAGATGCAATTCGGAAATCAATAGTCTTCGCTTTATTTTCACAGCTTCTGGGCAAAGCTTCCTTCGTTTTCCTCTTCTTTCTCCGTAGGGGAGTAGTGCCGTCAGTGCACCTCACGGGGTGCACTGTAGGCGTGACTAAAGGCTCTTTGCAGCGTCCCTTCGGCCCCGAGTTGCAACCCCTTTCATTCCCTTTACTGTACCTCCTTTCATATTACCTTTCTTCAATCTTGCTATCCACCCTCTCCTAACAATTAGCCTATTTCAAAGTGCAACTGCGAGGTTTCCCTCCTGTTACACCTTTAAAACATACCTACTCTCAATTTCCTTTCCAGCGCTGAATGACCTTATAGTTCTCAGTGCTTGGCCATTGGCCTAAACTCTATATTTCATTTCATTCCGTTTTCCTCCTCTTCGCGTTCTTCTCTTCATCGGGATTTAGCTGGAGAAGTGTATCGTATTACCCAACCCACTGACATTTGCACTTGAGTATAATAATAGTTTAGAAATTATACGACTTCACTGTTCTATAATTCTTCCCTTTCTGTTAATGTATAAATGTTTATCAACTCTAAGAATTTGTGATTCATTCTTCATTATTTCAGTTCCTCTTTGTCTTAAATGCATTGTATATTCTCGGTATGCTCCGTTTTCGAGCGAATGGCATTTTAGATTGGTTTTATATGAGTGTTTGCTCATCAGAATAACAACAGTAATAAAACTGATAACAATAGTTATGGTTATCATCCGACGTAAATACCGTTGACAACATCATTAAGGAACGAAACAAAAATCAAAAGAATCACATAACACTGCATAAAATTCTCGAATGTAATTAATCAAATGCGGAGATATTAATGAGCAACATACTGGAATACGAACTGCCTCGTTTTTATTCGGAGTTAATCCTCACATAATAGGGTAATATCATTGTCGGATTTCAATCACTTGTTTGCGGAATAAAAAGGGATTTATGATCCGGGATCACGATGGAATTCACGAGGCATCAAAAATATTTATCTATTTTTACGTTGAATGAACAGAACGGGGAATCAACACTCTCTTTATTTTCGTTATTTTGTCTATTCTGCAATTCTGCCATTGGTTCTGTATAATAATATATAATAGAGGTAAAGAAAATATATTTCAGATTATATGACAGTCCCATTTTAGACATGGGGCATGGGTGAATGCCCCCGGGTAGTTGGTGGTGCCGTTTAGGGTTGAGCTATTGGGAGGAAACGCTAACAGTTTACAGAATGGAATATTAGATGTTAGGGAACAAAATATGTTATCCAAGACCTGTCTGAACAATTGATAGCTGGAGAAAAAACTAAATTTTAACAGCTGGGATAAAGGATTCATTTCGTTAACCATTTCATTCGTTTTTCTATCTTTCTCCTTTCATGTTTGTTTATCATTCTCTTCTGTTATTATCGAGAAGGGATATCAGAGATAATCAGGAAGGAAACTTATTGATGTTATCGTTTTATCATATTTTACTTAACTGAAGGCAGTATCTGTGCCGCTATTTTGTGGGTGCTGAGTCATCGTAGGTACTACATTTAGCCACAATACTTAGTTCATACCTTTGGCTGTGCTATGGCTTTAATGCCATAGCCTCTGTGCCATAACCTCAGTGCCATAACCTCTGTGCCATCACCTCAGTGCCATAGCCTCTGTGCCATAACCTCAGTACCATAGCCTCTGTGCCATAACCTCAGTGCCATAACCTCTGTGCCATCACCTCAGTGCCATGGCCATAACCTCAGTACCATCAGCCTCAGTGTCCTCAGTACCATAGCCTCTGTGCTATAACCACCTCAATGCCATAACCTCTGTGCCATAACTGTCATAGACTCTGACATCACTCAGTGCCATAGCCTCTGTGCCAACCTCAGTGCTATGGTCTGTGCCATCACCTCAGATCATACACTCACCTTCACCTCAGTGTCATACACTCTGTACCATAACCTCAATGCCATAACCTCTGTACTATAACTATACATTCATATATATATATATATATATATATATATATATATATATATATATATATATATATATATATATATATTTGTAGAGATTACCTGTTCTTTGAAAAATAAAAGATGATGATGATTTTAATTATATGGAGAAGATGGGTATTAATCGAAATATCTATTTGTATTAATATCAAGGCCTATGCAACTCTTGTTTTTTAACTGGTTTAAAATATTATATTCTTAAAAGTCCTTCAGCTCGCTTTTGGTGTATAATTTTTTCATTCATAAGGTAACTTGAAGTGCAAGAATGTTTAGATGACTTCGTATGCTTTCTGGCCAGAAATTGTTAATATAGAGATGTGAATGCTAAGTGTAATGTATTTATAGTCCTAGGAACAAAATCTTGGCATTAACGAAAGAATAATTGCATAGGCGAGTATTTGCTAGTAAGCCATAATTTTTGAAGCGGTTAAGGACTATAACTAAAATTATTTTATTTTTATGAAAATCCAAATATTCCTCATATCGATGGATGCATTCTACTTTTGTATTTACTGATTTACATTTTTTTTCAGCGTTGAGGTGTAAAAACAATCATATATGACTATTTCAAATTTTATGGTGTCATTGGAAGCACTAGTAATGTTATGACAACTTTTTCGTTTTTTTTTTATTTAACATTTAAACTGAGGTTTGATGATGATTTTTGTTGTCAAATGCATCGGCGATGAGTGAACGAAAGTTTTGGAAATGTTTCGTGACTGTTTTTCCGAAATTTGGCTGCACGTGATATTTTCTTATAGTTTTGAAATATATGTCAGATTTCGCTCCTAAGAAACATACGATGGCCTTATTGTTTGCAATAATCGTGTTTTCGCATTGATATAATAGATAAATATGGAGCATGTTAGTTGCCAGTTCGTGAATTTTGAACGAACTCCTACAAGCATGTCGTATCACCTAAGAGCATAGCTGTGCCAGAAGCCTCAAATTTGTTCTAATCTTCATTAATGCCTTTAAAACACAAAAGCATTATTCATAAAACGTCCTTTCTTGTGTATCCGGATTTAAGACTGGCATAAGATTAAAATCTCTCGTGGTAAAGTTACTTTATCGATGTTATGGTTAACAACATCCAAAGCAGACGATCGCAAACTCTCTACATCAATCACCTGCTGTTGGTGGCGAATGTGTGTATGTGTGTGTATGTGCGTATGTAGTATATGAGTGGATTAGAGGGCGACACTCCGCGTAATTGCTCGTGTTTATACTCGACTCATTTCCGTAATGGGTCCCCCGGAAGAGAGTGACAGTTTAATCCACATAACTGTCGCTTCTGAAACCAACGGTTTTCAAGGTAATTGTGCAGTCGGTTGGTAGCCGAGTTCTCTCGGCATTGTTTTGTGCTGTTGGAAGTCGGTTCTGTTCGTTTTTCTAATAGCCTGTGAAGCCTTCGTGGCCCCGTTCTTACTTGACATGCTGAGATCAGGGCAGACATTGCTCCTGACAAGGAAAATATTCGGAATCACAAGACTGAGGAAAGTGCGTCATTCCACAGATTGGTGACCAGTATTCGATTCCAGAAATGGGATGAAGAGGGAAAAATGGACATCTTCCATAAAATTCCTCCTTTGACCTATTCAGTGGATAAGATAACTTGTTTTAGTCGACTATTAAGGGTCGCAGCTTGAGTGGAGAGAGAGAGAGAGAGAAAGAGAGATAGAAACATCAGACGGGAGTATTATCCGCCCCGTCAAAATCGCCCCCGACAGTTCCGATAAACGCCGAAGTGGGGGGCCTCGGACTATCGAGCCTAATATTTCACCCGGACCTTCGGACTGTCGTGATGAAATTATCCGAAAAACGGAAGTTAGATATTCACCCCTTCGTGATGAAATTATGAATTAGATATTCAAGTAAGATATCAAAAGTAACGGTTTTTTACTGTTGTTAACTTCATCCTGTTTCGTTCAATTCTGTTACAAGTAGACCTGAAAAACAGATGCAGCACCTTAGCTTTTCTACAGATATGAAAACATCAACATAAGCTTAACGCTAAAGGGAGCGAATGCTTCACGGCAAAGAGAACGCAAGCCTTATGCTAATGGAACCAAATCTGGACGCCAACACTTACGGAAACAAAGCTTTAGCGCTAAAGGGAGCGAAAGCTTGGGTCTAAAGGGAACAAAGAGTTCTCTGGTATGTGCAGAGAACTGTGGTATCGTAACACCTCAAACAAGAAAGGAGATACAGACACTGGGTGATACAAATGGCTAGTACCAACTCAGTGGGCTCAGGATAACAATGTGAGTTTCTTGTTGCAAAATGTGACATAACGTGAAAATAAGAATCCGTATCAAATATAATTATGAATTAAGATGCACAAAACTAAATGATTCAGACACATGAAAGCAATCATCTGTTTTCCGATAAAATTATTAAGTAAGAAGCAGAAATGAGAAACAGTCTTTGGAATCCCTTGTATTTTAATCAGATTAAGGAGTTGTGGAATCTCGTACCCCGTAGCACTAAAAATTCGTCATCAAAAGCTGTTTATGCCTATGTCTATCAAACGGAAAAAACACCAGACTTAAAAGATAATTCTTTCCGTTACTCTCCGAAGCACATTGGTTAAACTATATTCTGTGGCTAACACACCGCAATCGCCCCCCACCCCCTCCTTTCCCTTTACAACAGTCCTAACCCCCCCCCCCCACAACCTCTAACCACTCCCCTGCCAATCATCATCCTAACCCAAAACGCTTCAAAGCTCGTGAAAAGATGTTTCAGAATATCAATCGACTTCTCGAAGCCCATTTTCCGTAGCTCGTTTTTCGCCACTTCTGTTCCTCAATCTTTGAGAGAACTTGGGGTCTCAACACGCAGACTCCTGTGAAGTGTAGAAGCGAAAATTAGATAATATGGTCGCGTTGGAAAGGCAAAAGCGAGAATGGTTCTGGAAATTCTGAAGGATGAGGATGGGTACTCTGGAAATTCTACCACAGGGTTTTGTATGAAGGAGAGAGAGAGAGAGGCAGAAACAAAGAGGGAGAGACAGAGACAAGGGAGAAATTGATAGAAAGAAAAATGATCTGTATTCGTGTGTGAGGTTAGAGAGCAACCTTTATTTAATGAAAATTTCTGGTATCGGATTGTGATATACAAAACGACCTCCTGTACTGCGATCGCGAGGAGTGTTGCGGGGAAGCAATGTTTTCATTCCTCGGCAATTTTCCTATTTGCCCTCTTTTCTTTCTTTTCACGACCCATACTCACCCCATCATGGTAGCCCACCTTTTATTGACTATAATTATATTTCCATTATATTTATGGGCCACTGGCATGGTAGCATTAATTTTGCATCAGTGGGAGTTATTGCATTATATGCACCGCATATTATCTTTTAGTATTTTATGCTTGATGGTACAATATCAATAAAATATATAGGTATCGCTGCAATTAAATTCTCAATACTTTGTCCTCTTATTTGGTACGAACCGTTTATTTGCTTAGCTAACATGATTTTCTTCAGCAGGTAATTATACAATAATTATTTGTTATTAATTATGCTTATCGAGTTTTACCAGTCTTCTCTTGGCATTATTGTCTACAGTTATCAACTCCGTTCAATCTAAGTAAATGGCTTATTCAATCATCATCATCATCATCATCATCATCATCATAAAACATTAGGAAATCACGAAAAAGGTTCTGCCAAAAACATCTCTATTCTCCCTTAACAGTTGGTTCCAAGAGTCCTCTAGAGAGAGAGAGAGAGAGAGAGAGCGAGATTCTTTTGAAAAAGATAAGAAAAAAGTGAAGATTCTGATCTAAGCCTTCAAAAGGCTCCCCTGCTCTTTCTCCTTTTTTTTTTTTTTTTTTTTTTTGTGGAGAAAATCCATCAACTTTCCCGATAGAACACGCTCGTCCTTAATGACTCTCTGTAGTCAAAGGGTCGCAACATTTTTCCAGTTTCGTTTCCATTATTTTTCGTTCATTGGAAGCTTTTCTTTATTCTTCTTCTTCCGTAAACTTTGCTCCTCGTAGGGGTTGCAACGACCTCCACTGTAGAAGAGAACCACGGGGTTTCCATGTTCTCTGTCCATACTATTTTCTTCGGATTTCTTTTCTTCCTCTGCGAAATTTGCATAGTCCGTCATTTTTTTTAAAGGCTCGTAGTCATTTTTCGAGATGTTCTCTATTATATTTTTGTATATATTCATTTTTTCCTCTCTCTTTTCTTTATTTATATGCAGGTTTAATGGGCCATCCATCAGAAAAGGATCATGAAATTTCAGGGTTGAAAAAAGTTCAGGAGAATATTTTAGGAAATCATATATCCATTAAAACTTTCTAATTAGCTATTTATCTGCTCGTTATCACCTTTAAACTTTCATTCTTCTGCTTGTCAACGGTGGAAGGCCTTCTGTTACTACTACTACTACTACTACTACTACTACTACTACTACTACTACTACTACTGCTATTGATAAATCTCTTTTTTTTTTTTGTATAGATTTCTTTGTTATCAAAATTATCAATTTAAAACTAAAGAAACAAATACCCACGCAAAAAAAATTTTTTTTTATTAAGTATATATTTTTAAGTTTATTTTGTGGCTCCAAAATAAATATATGTAGTGGAATCTCCTGGGACTTATCTAAATGAAGATTTTATGAAAATTCGCTAATAGAAATAAAGATGGAAATTCGCAAGGTTCTCTATAGATTTTTGCACTTTTAAAACCAACGTTGTTGTTTTTTCGGCGCTGTTTCAATCGTAATCATCATTGCTGAGTTCCTTGTTGCGGTTTATATCATTTATGTCCATATAAAGAGTTGCTACATAAGAATTTCCTGCCTTAGTTTTCTGTAAAAGAAATCTTTTGAGATGACGTTGTCTGTCCGCCCATTTTCTGTCCACCGTCCAATCAAACACACCAAATTGCAGCCCTCTAACCTCGGTAGATTTTATTTAATTAAGGTTAAAGATAGCCATGATCGTGCGTCTGGCACCACTATAGGTGACAAGAACACAGGCCACCACCGGGCCGTGGCTGAAAGTTTCATGCGCCGCGGCTGAGAGAGCTTCATGGTCCGTAGGAGGATGGTGCTGTCAGTGCACCTAACGGTAGGCATTAATTAAGGTTCTTTGCAGAGTCCACTTTCCTTCCTTTTACTGTACCTCCTTTCATAGTCTTTTACTTCCACCTTTCTCTCCACCGTTTCCT
>NC_089746.1:58354011-58359011 GCF_040412425.1 Macrobrachium rosenbergii | reverse complement strand
TTAAAACGTTATCGATTTTATGGTTATCGAAATTCTAAATCTGTTTACTGGTAAAAGAGCCAGCTGTTGTTCTCCTCTTTTATTCAAGCGTCTGTTCTACAGCAGGATTTAAAACGGGAATTCTGGTGTAATAGGGAATTTGTTATCGATTTTATGATTCTACATCTGTTTCTGAAAAGAGCCAGCTGTTGTTCTGGTCTGTTGTAGAAGGATTTAAAACGGGAGGCTGATGGGAGGCTCATAGTGGAGTGTTTTGTTATTTGTTATTGGTTATATGATTTCAGTTCTGTTTACTGATAAAATAAGCGTCTATTCTACAGCAGGGTATAAAATGGGAATTCTGGAATTCTGGAATGGGAGGCTGATAGTGGAGTGTGTTTGTTATTTGTTATTGATTATATGATCTCAAATCTGTTTACTGATAAAAGAGCCTCGTTTTATTCACCACTTTTATTTAAGTGTCTCCTCTACAGTTGGGCATAAAACTGGAATTCTGGAATTCTGGAATGGGAGGCTGACAGTGGAGTGTATTTGTTGCTTTTGTTGTTAAATATGTGATGCCAAATGTGTTTACTGGTGAAAGAGCCTGCTCTTGTTCGCCTCTTTTATTGAAGTGTACGTTTTACAGCTGGGTAGAAGACCGGAATTCTGGAATTCTGGAGTGGTAAGTGATTTCAGCTCTGCTTACTCTTAATAGAAACACACATGTATATGTGTATGTTTTAACTCTTTTTACTCTTAATGGATATACAAATGTTACGTGTGTTTTAACGAACGCATATATTCGTTTACATTTTTATCTATTTCTTTTGCTCATTTTTACCTTTTTTAGCGTTTTTTTTTTAATTATTCTGTTCTCACCCTTAGTAGTTTGTTTCCTTGTTTGTTAGTGTCTATTATCTTATGTAATTATTGCTTCTGAAATAGACTCTCCCGTCTTTTACTGCTTTTTACCACCACTTCTGTTGCCATGCAAATAACCAATGTTTTCCTGGAAGTTTTAACTAATAATGGTGACCGTGATTATAACGGCTTTCTTCCATGACACCAACATCATGTGTATTGCCATTGTTATTGTTGTTATCTGGGAATGTTATCGAGCTAAGGGAAGGTTGTTTTGGATTTCATTCCTCCGTTCAAAAAAATATGTTGTGAGATATTTTTGTATTGTTATTATCGTTGTTGTGGTCGTTACAACGGACAGCTAATAAAATTTTTTTAAAAAGTTAAAACAATAAAAAATTTTCGAGAAAAAGAACGAAAGAATGAAAACCTAAAACATGATAAAAAAAAAAACTGGAAAAGGTGAAAACCGAAAAGTTCACCGGAAAGGGCGTCATCGCCAGAGCAGGATTCTCCGAAGAGCTCCCGGCCTCCAAGTAAATCTGAGGCCATTTCAACTTCTCCCAAGCAATTGAGACTTCGGTCTCTCAGGTGTAACGTCTTTTCCCGGAGCAACTTTACTTTCGGGAGAGAGAGAGAGAGAGAGAGAGAGAGAGAGAGAGAGAGAGAGTGGAAAGGAACTGTAAAAAGAGTTGGAAAATCGAAGATTTCTGGGTGGGAGAAGTTGGTGACGGAATAAAGAAGAAGAAGAAGAAGAAGAGGAACATGGCGGAATATATTGACTGCTCGCCTCAGTCTAGACGCATAAACAAGAATCTCGAGCTTAATTTCTTTCGCAGTACTTGGAAAGAAGATAACTGGGGACACTTAATAGCTTAATACTCGAAATTTTCTTAGTAATCGTTCTTCACAGACACAATACCAAAGATCTTCTTCTAGGAAAATAATTTTTTGGTCTGAAATAATTCTTTCTTCTGATCAGAGCGGTAAGGCACGTCTGCATCAACTTTAGGACGCTTAGGCTTATATTCAAATCATCAACGACAGCCATTTCAGTTTTGTGAAGCCAAACCTATCATTGTTTATGAGTAACTAAATAAAAGATATAGATATATATACGTGCACGCACATATCCTTATATATATATATATATACATGTGTGTGTGTGTGTAAACGAATAAGCCGTTTCCCGAATATGAAATGGCTCTAGAAATAAGCTAGCGTTGTAGAAAACCGATAACGGAAATCATAGTTGAATTATTCGCATTTCAACTGTGACGTTAAATATGGAACCCTTGTGTTGTGTCTTGGAGACGTAACGTCCTCGTATCAGTACAATAAGAAGATAAATTAAAACCTGATTAATATCATACGTTTTCTTTACACACTGTTAATTTAACAGTGATGAGCAAACACCTTTCTCAAAGAAAAGAAACACATCTTTCTTAGTTGGCAGGTGTTTCCTCCTATCTATTGAATACAATGTACCCTGTCCTTTGTGTCGCTGGAGAAACTCCCAGTAACCTGTTTCTGAGAAACTGCAGTAAGCTGAAAACCAATTGAAATTAGAATCTGATATATATCTTCCATTTTCTCGACATGCTCTTAATTTAACCACGACGAACGAAAGCGTCTCACGAAGTCTATTCATTTACTGCTTTTCATATTATCTATTCCAACATAATGAACTCCGCCCTCTTTGTTGCTAGATAACCAGCACCCCCGTAACCTATTTCTGAGAGAAACCGCCAGCTACCCGTATTATTTAAAACCTCTGAAGTGTCCAGGAAGAATAACTCCTTTGTCTTCTGCTCGTCGTCTGATGAAGAAATCGTGTTCTTCGAAAACTGCTGCATTATTCGCCAGCTCATTTCCTTCCAAGGCGTCGCCCCTAATTAAGAGAGAAGGATAAACTCTCGACGGAGTTTATCTGGCTAATTAAGGTAATTCATTTTCATTTGCCATTTTGAATCTATTACATTATTTGCGTTAGTTCTTTTATCTTTTGTATATGCGTTTTACTTTTGCAGATGCTGGGAATAATAATAATACTAATAAGAAGAAGAAGAAGAAGAAGAAGAAGAAGAAGAAGAAGAAGAAGAAGAAGAATGTGGAATACGCCAGTGGAAATTGTACCCATAATCGTAGGAGCACTAGGCACGATCCCGAGATCCCTGAAAAGGAATCTGGAAAAACTAGATGCCGGAGTAGCTCCAGGACTCATGCAGAAGAGTGTGCTACTGGAAACAGCGCACATAGTGAGAAAAGTGATGGACTCACAAGGAGGCAGGATGCAGCCGGGAACCCCACTCCATAAAAACTACCCAGTTGAATAGGATGACTGTGATAGACCACCCCCCCCACCAAAAAAATAATAATAATAATAAAAATAATAATAATAATAATAATAATTATTAATTATTATTATTATTATTATTATTATTATTATTATTATTATTATTATTATTATTATTATTATGGAAGCAACCTACAGGGACCATTGACTTGAAATTCAAGCTTCCTAAGAGTGTGGTGTTCATTTGAAAGAAGTTACAGAAAATAATAGGAAATACAGTAAGAAGAGATCATCTATTAGGATAGGAAAAAAGATAATAATAATAATAATAATAATAATAATAATAATAATAATAATAATAATAATAATAATAATCCAGTCTGGAATATTGTGACAAATAAAGCTCGGATATCGTGTATTCATTTATTCATTGCTTGTCATAATCTGTGAAATATGAGAACTTCCTCTGATGACGAGCCTAAATTGACAATTTTCATTTTTAATGGCTTTGAATCCCCGCGGCATTGACTGGCATTTTGGTGTTTATCTCTTGAATATTAACCGGCTCTTTCTGAAAGCTCAAAATTGTGTTTTGTACTAGACAGAAGTCACGTATCGGCTATATGCGTAGATTTGTACTTGTGTATGAAATGAATACATACAGTAGATACAAACATACAAACATTCTAGTCTAGGTGTTCCCAGATTTTGGGGGTGATTTTTAGAGCACTGCCAACATTTCGAAAACTATAAACCAGTCCAGTTGGTAATACTTATTTCGAGTGCCATTATAAATTCAGGTTATTTGCGCTTAAACTTTCATGAAAATTACACAACCCACATATTTATGAGGAAGAAGTAACATTTTTATACTTTCACACTATACATACAGGCATACAGTGGCATACATAGGTCTCTTATGAGACCGAACATATACGCATATGATCAGTGCCCCCCCCACCCCGCCTTTCCTCCTAGGCTAGGACCTGGGAAAACCAGGCACTGGCTACTCATGACTCAGCAGATAAAGACGTAGGGTCCCCCAAAAGCCCCATTCCCTACTTCACACTGACGTTAAGGTCGTCTTTATCAGTGAAATCTAATCATGACGTTACCTGGGGGTTGAATTTGGGGCTGACACACTGTTAAGTCCAGGCAAATCCAGTTAAGGTACCACGACCCTAAAGATTATTACTGAATATATATTGAATGAGATTTGATACTGAATAAAAAAAATGGAAAAAAGTCATTTTTATTGGAAACTAAATTTGTAGCTGTAAATGTTCTGTAAAAGATGTGTTATACTATTACAAAGACAGGGAAGTAAAATCAATAGCGCAGAAGATCGATTCATAAAATCTATTCATCTTGCATTTTGAACATTTTTAGATACAGCACAGAATGTTTCCTCTTAACCCCCTCTGAAAAAATTAAGGAATGAAACGGTAAAACCAGTAAATCCCTTTAGAAAGCATCAAGAATAAAAAGCTCTCTAAAGGAAGTTAAAAAACCAACTCTAATTCTTTGACCAAAAGATTCAAGTACAATAATGTTGTAGATTCTTATGAACTTTTACATAATGCATCTAACAAAGTGCAATGCAAATGTTTGTCTCTTAGAATAACAGATTTCTCTTCACATGAATTATACTGTGAAATGCAAGAAAATTTAAGAAACAATAGAATATCAACATCTCACAGCAAATTCAGCGACGGCTAATTATAAAACTCACTCGGAAACAAAGCGAAGAGTGAACAAATGAATGTTGCACCAGCTCTTTTTCTATCTCTCTCTGAATAACAAGTGTTACCTAAGTTGTTTATATATGTTCATGTGCACACGCACATGTGTATGTGTGTTT